>NC_043760.1:29168547-29416047 GCF_902148845.1 Salarias fasciatus | reverse complement strand
AAACATCACCTTTTAATAAACTGTGTGGAGAGTAAATGATGAATCCGATGTCTTTGAAGTTGTATTTATTGTTCTGGACGAACTGACCTCTATGTTAAAGCGTCTTCCATCAGATGGAGTCCATTAAAACACACAGTAACGAGCGTTTTGACTCCCCACCCTCGACAGAATCACTCATGGTTGGTTTTTGTCATCACAGTGGAAAGTCAGCAGCTCTGTGACTGATCGTTTCTCTCGCTGGTATAGAAGCACAAATCTCTCTATAAACATCTCTTATATGCATTTCCTTCACATAAACTATCAGCAGAGTCATGTTGACACAACCCACATCTCATGCAGTTCTATTACCATGAATATCAGAATATTGATGCAGTTTTAGTGGTTAGAGTGCAGCTCATTTGCAACAGTTCAAACTATATTTATATATCTATATCATCAAACTCGTCCTTGCTCGCAGCAGCAGCTACTGTCACACTTCAACACAGACCGTGTGCTTTAAAACCGGTCTGCAAACACACTTCCAAACAAAAGTCTACATTCATGCCAGCGGTTATTGATTAGTAGTTTAACTATTTTCAATGCGTGACCAATATATCTTCTTTAATTAGAGAGTAACGCTGTTGTTAGTTCCTTTGATAAAACAATGTGCATTCATGGAAAAGCATAGAAGTGAAGATGCCGTGGAGGCTAAGCTCTGTGCTGATCGTAACGTGGCCGTCCGGTCCGGTCCGGTCCGATCCGGCCCGGGCGGTCTGGCCGGTTCAGATGTCCTTGCCGCACTCCGGGCACAGGATGTCGTCGCGCTCGGTGAGGAAGCCGCGGCCCACCAGGGACACGGAGCACTTCTTGCAGTTGAAGCAGTCGTTGTGCCACTGGCGCTCCTCGAAGGAGATGTACTTACTGCCCCCGAGGCCTGCGGGTGGAGATCAATCCCTCCATCAGTACAACTGAGAAAACTGCGAGGCAGTCACTGAGAGGCCGGTGGTGGAGGGTTACCGCTGATGGGGGTGGTGCAGGAGGCGCACTTCTTGGCATACAGGTTGCAGAAGCAGTTGAGGCAGTAGGCGAAGTCGTCCCGGGAGGTGAACCTCTGGCCGGACAGCTGCTGCTTGCAGCTGGTGCACAGGAAGCAGTCCTTGTGCCAGGGCTGCTCGCGGTAGGTCACCCCGCCGGTGGTGATGGCCTGTTCCCGGGAGGAGGGGGGAGCGTTAATGGGTCCAAACTCTGACAGGCTGTCGGCGGGCGGACCGGCGAGGACGACACACTGACCGGAGCGGTGGAGTGTGTTCACATCCTACCTTCTTGCATTGGATGCACTGCATGGCGAACTGCTTCTCGTAGCAGGGCACACAGAAGTTGTTGTTCTCCTTGGGGATGAAGCTCTTGGTGCCGATGGGCTGCTGGCACCGCTGGCAGGTGAAGCAGGTCTCGTGCCAGTTGTTCCCCTTGTGCTCCATCTTCCTGGAGCCTGCAGGGGAACGTAGGCTATCAGCATTTAGTGATCTAAACTGCACTGAAACCATGTCATGGTCTGAAATCCAGTTTTTACTTTTGTCTTTAACGCTGTGCTGTGAGCTTTGTGTCAGTCGGTCGACCGCAAAGCCTGATCTTCTGAGTTCATCTTCTAAACCAGAAACTTCAGAAACACCCTAATCACTGGTTGTAAAGGTAAGATGGTGATTTAAAAAGCACACCTGAAGCAGTTCTCAGTTGAAGATCCCAAATGGCCGCATGATAAAATTAGAAATATATGTTTTCACATGATCAGCTGCCATATCCCTCATAGTTCCCTGTTGTAGATGTATCAGTTCACATTTGCCAGATGATCAGAGCTTCCTCAGAATCCTGAACTGAACTCATCCTGTCTTATTATCGTCACGTTAGTTCAGTAAACCCAGAGGAGCTGGAGGACAAACCAAACCTGTAGCAGCTGATCTTATCACCCTGATTCACTGATAATCCCCACGTGGGATGAATAAAGGGTAATCTTCATCGCTTTGGACTCTGTGTGTGTTTTCATTCACTTATGCTCACTAAATTGAAAGCAGATGATTAAAAAAAACGTGACTCCACTAAAGGCTAAACTGTATTTCATGAACGGGAATGATACTGACAGACGAGTGAAGTGAATGTGTGTGTGCAGTACACACTCTCCTCTACCTGGCATGATGGTCTTCTTGCAGTCGTGGCACTTGGACGAGTACTCGTTGGAGTAGCACTCGGTGCACAGCAGCTGCTCGTCCTTGGTGGAGAAGGGTTTGTCCACCAGGGAGCGCTTGCACTGGAAGCACTTGAAGCAGTCCTCATGCCAGTGGCGGTCCTTGTAGGACAGATCCTGCAAGAAAGGTGAGAGGAAGTGAGGCCGGGCCGCTGTGTGTCGCTCTCTGAGCCGGCCGGGGCGTTTCTCACCCTGGTGTTGCAGCCGATGGACTTCTTGCAGTCCTCACAGGAGTTGGAGTACAGGCTCTCGTAACACTTGACGCAGTAGGGGTTCTCCTCTCGCAGCACGTACTTCTTCCCAAACAGGGACTCCTTACAGTAGTGGCAGTCGTAGCGCTCAGTCATCGTGGCCCGGGTCGCTCAGCTGGGGGCGAGAGAGAGAGAGAGAGAGAGAGGGAGAGAGAGAGAGAGAGGGAGAGAGATGCTTTAACACTCATTCTTCTATCCCGTCTACGTTTGTAAGATTCCTGCAGAAGTTTCTCAGAGGTCCTAACTGCCTCATTAAGATCCTTCACATAGCGCAGAGCATGGTTTCCCCTTATCGCACTCTCTCCTTTCATCTTTCTGTCTCTCGTCCTTCATTCGTGTGTGTGTGTGTGTGTGTGTGTGTGTGTGTGTGTGTGTGTGTGTGTGTGTGTGCCAGAGCAGAGGGTGACAGATGACGAGGATATAAATAACTCCTATCAGTCCTGCTCAGAGACAGAGCTTTTGCATACCAGCGCGCGTTACGCCACTGTACACGGACACATCCACCGCCTCACCTCCAGCTGTCAGCGCCGGATTACACCACCCCTCCGCCATTGTGTGTGTGTGTGTGTGTGTGTGTGTGTGTGTGTGTGTGTGTGAGTGGGTTTGAATGGGACAGCAGTAACACTGACTGTACTCCACAGGCTGCAGCTGCTTGCAGTTCTTCAGTTAAGCCTTCTGTTATCTCACATGTTGCCTTACACACACTCTCACTCTTCTCTGGCCAAGGACAGCATCCTCTGAATAAAGGGTACAGTACGGTGAAGACGGGGACAACGAGCTCCTCTGTCTTCTACCAGCATGAGAGATAACCCAGTTAGATGGGACCTGGCGTGAGTGAGTTAACTGATTTATAGGTGAAACCTGCGCCATGTAAGGAGGACAGAACAAAAACAACCAACTGTTTCATTCTTCTGGGTTGACTGAATTCTGTGCGTCACTATTTTTATCTGAAGGTCCCTCCATCCACCGCCGCCGCTCCTCTATGCTCCCGTTTGTTCATCTATTTGTGATCGCCACTTTCGTGATCCAAAACGAGATGGGTGGGAGATGAGTGACATTCAGACCGCCGGGGTCTTTCATCCGGCTGGAGCTGAGATGTCCCCTCCGCTGTCCCGCCCACATTCCCTCATTGTCTGTCGCTCTCCCACCATGACTCACCTGGCTTATATCAGGATTTATCTGAACCCTAAAAATAAAGAGAGGATAATCTGAACCCCCACAAATAAGACCCTGGGCTGTGGAGACGTGTGGTGCAGCTGTTTCCCAGCTCCAGCCAGCGGGAAGCGGCCGTGCCTCCGTCCTCCTCGCTGCAGACGCCTGCTTGCATAACAATGTTTTCATAACGATCTCTGCAGGTGTTGCACCACAAAAGTTCTTTTTTTTTTTGTTTCCAGTTTTGATTTTTCAGTCATAGTTTGATGTCTATCAAAGCTGTGTTCTGTATCTGGTGACATTCTGCAGAAAACTGCACTTTCTACACTTGCATTGCTCTTTCCTGGTCTTTCCGTGCATCTTGAAAATGCCCAACCGTGAGAAGACGTTTAAACCGTGGCTCTGTGCTTTTCAGACAGCCAGACGGGTGAACAGCTCGTCTGAAGCCGCTCTTTGTTCTTCTGCATTAATGCATTTTCCTTTTCAATTGAACAGACTGCAAACTCTAATTCTGAGCGGATAAGTCAATAAAGTGTTCAATCAAATTATGCTGCCATTGAAAAATGTTCTGATTTGAGTTTGAGTTGCAGATCACAGTTAAAAAAAATGCAGCAAGAAAGACATTCAACCTGTTTCCAGTTTCAAAACTACAAACTGCATTTTTCATACAGACGTCTAAAAACTCTCGTGGGGACTTTCCTTCACCAAAAGTATTTCACTGATCTCTCTGGAACATTAGAAACTGGATGAGTGCTGCAAAAAGAAATCCAACAATAAGGCTGTAAGGCACTCTGCAGGAGTGGTGGCTGCCTTTCAGCGTGAAGAAGTAAAGTTTTATTAAAAGGAGACTGGAGGGTGGAAAAGAGGGTGGAGGTGGAGGGATGAACATTTCTGACGGAGGTCAGCAGATGTGCAGAAGGTCTCGGGAAGAAGCCAGAAGGAGGAAACCAGGTTGTTTCTGATGAAGAGGTTAAAAGAGGCCTCAGGTGTGGGGGGAGGCAGGTAGGAAGAGGGTGGTGGAGGATGGAGAGCGGGGGATGAGCGGGTGGATGGATGGAGAGTGGAGCGGCCGAGCGGCGCCGGGTCTTACCTTCCTGTGTGAGGAGTGTGTGGCTGTGTGGAGTCTGGGGCGGACTGAGAGAGGAGGCTGCGCTCGCCGCTACTTACTGCTGATTGCATTACTCCACCCATCAGGGCTAATTGGAAAAGGGGGAGGGGTTCTGGCATGAAGGGGAGGGGGCACCGGGAGGGTGGGGGGGTCGGGAGTCTTTTTTGAGATGATCTATAAATACAGCAGGGCTTCACAGAGATAACCCCGCGGCCCCCGGCAGGACCGCCTGGCCTTTTAAGGCCTCTCACTTGTTGTTCACTCGCTCATACACTCACTGTGTCCCTCACTGCTTCACCCACTCTCTTTCCAAAAACATCTCTGCAGTGTTTTTCTTTCTTCTTTTAACATATCACTCCTGTCTGGGGGAGTCGTCCTCCTCCTTCTGGACTATTGTTTTCTTTACATCAGAAATATCCGTTATCAGAACACAAGCATGCTGGAAAAGATGCAGGGGGTCAAATGTCAAAGAGCGCTGCCCTGCGAGATTTCCTGCAGGTCAGCGGTCTCGTCTGTCCTTACCTCCCCATATCTCCCTCACTCACTGGGGACCTCACTCGATCCGGGGCCTCCCTCCCCTCGCCGCTGGCTGCTGGCTCCATCATGACAGACGCCCACACGGCCTCTCCAACACCGTAGCGCTATTTTCACCCCCCGACACTCTCCTGTTCACACTGCCGCTCCCTCTGTCACCCTGTGCTCTCCCCAACTCCTTCTCTCTCTCTCTCTCTCTCTCTCTCTCTCTCTCTCTCTCTCCCTCCCTCAGGTTTTCCTGACCGGCTGCTCACTGGACACTCTCCAGTCAGAAAATGCGTCAGCAGAGCTCTGCTGAGGTTTAAGTGCTCTATTTGTGGTTCAGCTGAAGAGTTCGGAGCTTCGCAGCCTGCAGCTTGAGTGTGTGCCGTTCCTGTGGTTATGCCTGTGTTTATATTTATGTTTACTTTGACTTACCGTAATTCAGGGAGACTCACTTCTGAGATCCCCACTGTTGGTTTGTCGTCGACGTAAACATCTACTTTTATTTGTAATGGCTTTAAAGTTGTGCATCCTGGATAACCAGAGAGAAGCTGTCTGGTGTTGCGAGTGTGTTCCAGGTGCAGTGTGTGAAGTGGACTGCAGGGGCAGAACTGGAACATCACTACTGGATTAGAACCTTCCGACCTTCCAACCTTTCAACTCAAGTGTTCACGGTTCCTTTGACCCACAAAGAGACTACCAAAGAGATGTCCCCATTATTTAATGTGTGTTTTATTTGATTGTTCTCTTCCATCCTGAACGTGTTGAACAGAAAAGGCCTTCCTCTGGCTTTACCCCAGACTTCTGCCCCCCATCCAGCCACCCACACTGTCAAACCCGGTGGTGTGTTGGCAGATTACGTTCAGCTGAAATTACATCAGTTTGTGGGAGGAAGCTGGGGGTGTGTGTGTGTTATTTGGCTCTGTTTGAGTTATTCAGTCAGCTATTTTCTGCTGCTTTCATTGGTGACCTCCTCTGTACAGGAAGTTGGGAGAAGGGTAGGTATTTATGTCCATTGTTGATCGGAGCGCCGTGTGTGAGGAGGACTTATGCATGTTTACAGGGATTTGCTTCCTAAAGGTTCCCAGTTTTTCTGGCAGCTGTGCCATACGGGTTTTTTTGTGTGTGTGAATCTAATTCTGATAACCTCAGAGCAAACAAAGCACCTCCTGTAATCTCTGGCACTGAGCCACGCACTGATCCCAGTTTGGGATCAATTGGCCCAAAACATCACCGTGTCAACTCCGAGAACTGGTAGTGCTGCTGTGATTGAGCGGCTCTGACATGACAAGCGTAGCTGCGCATATCAATATGTGTAGAAAGAGCGTTTTGCAGTTTTGCAGTAGTTTTTTTTTTTGTTGTTGTTGTTGTTTTGTGCACAAACCAAACATTTCAGTTTGTGTTTGAGACTTGAAGAGCAGCTGGTTCCCAGTCCTGTCAGTGAAATTAAAGTCAGAAGACAGCTTGTCAGACAGAGGAGAATATTGTTCTTTTAATCTTTTTCTTGGAAAAAGTTTGATTTGATTACTCTCAGTAACAGGCA
The DNA here is from genome assembly GCF_902148845.1 of Salarias fasciatus. Lineage (NCBI taxonomy): Eukaryota > Metazoa > Chordata > Actinopteri > Blenniiformes > Blenniidae > Salarias > Salarias fasciatus. The sequence goes on along the minus strand of NC_043760.1, from coordinate 29,409,259 downwards.
TGTGGCATCAGGCATCCGGTGTGCTTTAATTCAATCTTTTTTCTTTTATAAAGAAGGTCCCTTTTATCATAATATCATGGGAGATTTGAGAAGAAGAAGCAATTTGTGCTTAGAATACTTTTTTGGATTTCCTATTTTAAATGAATTTGCATATTTACAAGTACCTGACACGTGCACGGGAGGCCATCCTTTTCATTGACTTCACTTCATTTCAGTCTTTGGGGTCTAATTCATTCCACAAGGGACAAATCAGTTCCATGGCTTGTTGAAAAGATGCCCCAGCGTGCCCCCGGCCCCCGCCCCTCCTGCCCCCACGTTCAGCTGGCACCCGGCTGTCCGTCCTCCCCCGCCGTGCGCTCTCTGGAGCGAGGCCTCCACCTCAGCTGCTCGGGCCGGGGGATAACGGTGCAGCTGTCTGGGCCCGGCAAGGCTATCGTGATGGTAAAACCCGGCGCTTACTCCTGCTGCAAATACAGCCGCGGGGAAAGGTCGAGCCCGGCAGACCCCATCGTCACCACGGAACTGTTAATCATTAGAGCGACAGCGGCCAATTGGACTGGAATTTCTCTGGGTCATCCAAGATCCACTCTGATCCCTTGGAAGAACTTCACTGGGCGGGATGGGGGGGCGGCTGAAAATGGAACCCGGCGAGCGCCTCTGACGAACGTGCAACGCCACCACGGAGGTCTCCAATGAGCAGTTAGGGCTGATGAAGATGGATGCAGCCATAATGGACGCCCACAGCGGGGGGCGAGGTAGCAACTGTGCGGCAGAGGTCTGCTGAAGACTGCCGAAGGATTAATGAGGACTTTGATGCCATGTGAAGAAAATCCCAAAGCTGCAGGAAGCTAACGGGCAACAGGGGAACCGCCAGCGTGTCGATGTCGACCAGCTGATGACAGTTTACTCAGAGCAAAATCCTTCGGCCACCAAATTTTAATCTGGTTCATTAAGACATTATTATATCGCGTCCAGCTAGCTAAAACCGATGATAGCAAACTTACAGCAAGAGAGATTTTACACGTCATTTACTCTGATCTCACCCATAGTTAGCTCCAGCAACTCTGTGAGCGGTACGGATGGATGATGGATGGATGGATGGATGGATGATGGATGGATGGATGATGATAGATGGATGATGAATAGGTTGATGGATGGATGGATGGATGATTGAGGGATTGATTGATGGATGGATGGATGGATGCCAGATGGATGGATGGATGGATGGATGGATGGATGGATGGATTGATGATGGATGGATGATGATAGATGGATGATGAATGCGTTGATGGATGAATGAGCTGATGGATGGATTGATGGATGGATGGATGATGATAGATGGATGGATTAATGAATTGATGATGGATGGATGATGAATGAGTAGATGGATGGATGAGTTAATGGATGGATGGATGGATGGATGGATGATGGATGGATGGATGGATGGCTTGATGATGGATGGATGATGATAGATGGATGGAAGATGAATGGGTTGATGGATGGATGAGTTAATGGATGGATGGATGGATGGATGGATGGATGGATGGATGGATGGATGGATGGATGAATGAGTTGATGGATGGATGGAAGAATGGATGGATGGCTAGATGATGGATGAATGGATTGAGGGATGGATTGATGGATGGATGGATGATGATAGATGGATGGATTAATGAATTGATGGGTGGATGATAAATGGGTAGATGGATGGATGAGTTGATGGATGGATGGATGAATGAATTGATGATGATGGATAATGAATGGGTAGATGGATGGATGGATGAGTTGTTGGATGGATGGCTGGATGGTGGATGAATGGATTGGGGGATTGATTGATGGATGGATGGATGACAGATGGATGGATGATGGATGGATGGATGATGGATTGATGATGGATGGATGACAATGGATGGATGAGTTGATGGATGGATGGATGGATGGATGATGGATGAATGGATTGAGGGGTGGATTGATGGATGGATGGATGGATGGATGGAGGGGTTAAGAGTTAAATAAATTGTTCATGATGCATCAAAATTGTAAAAGTTTAGTTGTCGAGATTTCTGAGAAAGTGGTTGGGATGATGAAAATACTTCAGAAAGTTAAAGGTGCAATAAGTTATATTACATCACATAACGCACACCCCCTAATCATTGTACCTTTAAGAATCCCGGTTTTCAATTTCGATATAGTCTCTCCTTCCATTCAGGACCTCCAGTCGAGTTCAGTTATTGAACGAAGCATAATTTGTGTCAATATACAATGTCAGAATGAAAATCCTGGAAAACAGCTGCGTCAGCATGTCGTCTGAAGACGTGTCAATCTGAGAATCTCTCTGAGCGTCCATCTTTAGTGCCAGTCAGACATGTCATGTCAGTCAGACATACGCTTGTTCAGTCAATTGTTGGCTCCAGATTGGTCCTCGGTGTTAATGTAGTGTATTTTTGGGTGACTGTGTGAATGTTGGCCCTTTAATGGGGGGGTTTAGTCCTCCTCAGTCCTCCAGAGAACGGAGAGTGGGAGCGAATGTGTGTGTGTGTGTGTGTGTGTGTGTGTGTGTGTGTGTGTGTGTGTGTGTGTGTGTGTGTGTGTAAGGGTTTGAGCTGAGGATGGGTGGATGAGTGGGTGTGTGCATGCATTCATGGGGACCTTGGCAACTGGGATGGCACATGTGATTGGGTGGGGGTGGGGGGGGGGGGGGGGGGGGGACTGGGAGATGCTGTCTGGCTGAACAGATGTTTGGACCTGTGTGGAAACTGCAAATATGATTTTTTTTTTTTTTTTTTTAACTTGATTTGAGGTCTGGGATCAATAATGAAATAGTTACTTTCATAGCAGGGATCTATTTTCTCCTGGTAGAATTGTTTTTAATTTAAAGATTTCATTTAATCGTTCCAAACAAAGCAGAGAACATGTTATGACATTTTGTTATAATTGGCATGCTCGTCTGGAGTGATGTCATGTTTTGCAATGGCTTTACAGGCCTGCAAATAAAACAGTTCCTAACTTTATTGTCAGGCGATCCAATTTTCATTTGGAAAATTTAGACACAAACCGCATTTCCCAAGATAATGGGGTAAAGATGAGTCCTGTGATATCCTGACTAATTTTCTTGAAAGTCCTGGGAAGAAAACACACAAAACCCTGATCTCATGATAGCTTTTGCATCATAAAAGATGAAGGGACACCAACCGAGTACTGGAGGCCTGTGGTTATTGTTAGAAGTTACGTACTTTCAGCTTATTTTTTTTCAAGTGAAAGGTCAAGAGGATTTTATGTTTGCGCGCCATAATTTGTGTGATGTACGAAATTCCTGCTATAAAGTTCAAATCATAACACGTGATCCTGTCATGACTTCAGCAAACAACTGCATGAAGAGATGATGATGCTCTTGTCTCTTAACGATAAAATCATATTTAAGATGAGGGAACTGGGAAATATCCAAAATTACATTTGAGAGAATCACAAAGCTACAGTGAGAGGTCAGTTTGAATTTCTATGAGCTCCTGCTGGGTTTCCCCCGTATCTTCACCTGCCAGAGGTGAACAAAACCAGTTAGAGCTCAGTTCAGACAACATTGAACCCCAGGAGCATCAGAACTGCAGTGGTGCAGTGGTTTGCACCGACACATCCAGCGCTTGGCTTGGTTCCTCTCCCCGTGCCGGACCAGCTGTCTGTCCCTGCTCCGGTGGTCCTTCTGCCGCCTGACGGTGAATTTAAGGCAGTTATTAAACGCCTCCTGCGCTCATTTTCACCCTTTCTTCGCCCGGGGCCTTCCCACTGATGTGCGTCTATATACGACACAGCAAAGCCGCCGTCATTTAGCCCGGTGTTGAGTTCCCAGACCGATAAATCCCTGCACTGATCGGTGGGAAGTTTCAACCCCAGCAGTGACCCCACACTTTATTTAGATGAGCGGGTTTTCTGTTTTCTTAGGGAGTTCTTCTTTTCTTCCACATGCATTCATTCCTCTCTCACACACACACACACACACACTTTTAACTGTGACACTCCGATGAAACCAGCTGTGAAGATGTGCTTTAGCCTGCTGTGACATGTGAGAGCTGTGTGACGCTGATTTCTGGTGTCCTGTGACTCAAACTGAGCATTCTGACCCAGCACATCTAACCTTTAACACACACACACACACACACACACACACACACACACACACACACACACACACACACACACACACACACACACACACACACACAGTCATTTATATGTAACTGTGATTCTGGTTGAGCTATTTTTGCTACTCAATTATTTTGTGTTTTTTTTTGCACGAATTTTTCACAGCATGTGAAATTATTATTATTATTATTATTATTATTATTAACAGTAATATCCTTTGTGATTACATGATTCGTCATTTATATTCTGTACTTTCTGGTGTTGGTGCAATAAAATAAACATCCACATGTTAAAGAAGAGGCTTGGGATCCACAGTTTTTCGTATTTCCTGAATTGTTTAAGAGTGGCCCTGTTACGAAACTGTTTTCCTAATGGTTCCTTGAAATGAGGACATTCCTAGTTGGAGTATATAACGTGAAGTCAATAGTACATCACCTGAACAATGTTTTCTCAGAGAAGCTTAAAAGACCTGATTTGAAACCACCGTCAGGAAAAACAAGTTTCAGTCACTTAGTTTATTCACTAACAGGGTAAAATCATCAACGGAAGCCTGCAGCTTTCATTTATTGGATCAGAACTGGGCCTCTCCGACTCCGGCTGTGTTTACCTAATTCTGCCTGCAGGGAAAAACAGCTGATCCCCCCCTTCCTGCCGTCCCCCCTTACCCCGATCTGGGGGTCGGAGGGAACACTGTGTGGTGTTGTGTCCCGTTGAAGGTACAGTCCCTACTCTGCAATGCTCAGACTCTCAGTCATTCATCTCCGTGGATGATAAAGGCCTTTTAATAGTCCCGTTGAGTTCATGGATGTTTGTGATATGTGTCAGTGCTTTATTCAGAGTAATCTCTCGATTGTTCAGAGCCGGCTGTAAATAAAGCGTGAGAAGGCCGCACTCCCTCGGGGGCGTGCTGCCGGCTACGTACGGCCACTGGCTGGCGGCCACGCCGTCATGGCCGCCCGGGTTCCTCACTGGAATAGAACTGAAGCTCAGTCGCACCTGTGCTGCTTCCTCCACAACAGCTCCAAATGTCGGCTTTGAAACAGATCCTGGAAGCAGAGCGCCGTGTCTCCAGGGAAAGCGACTCCAGCCTCGTCCTCCTCAGGGCCTGAGACGGGCCTGCTGTTCTCCGAAGAACCACTCAGCGCTCTCCTTCTGTAAGATCATGTCTGGAACCATGATTAGATTTGTCTTTGTTGGCAGAGCGGTTTCTAGATTCAATCAATCTTATTAGGATAGAATTGATCTCACTGACTGGGAAATGTTGAATCATAATAAATATAAAAACAAAATGAAACTGTTCAGTTCGAACTTTTGGTGGACACAAACACAGTCCACTGATATTTAAAACTGATCAAGCTGATCCATAATCTGACTGACTGGAGCTCAGAGAAATGATTTGCAACATGCAGGATGCAGGACTCTCTGTGAAACCTCAGCGCAGACGAACCACAGCATGAGGCGACGCCTGAGCAGAACCGGCATTCCGGTAAATCAGCGTTACAGTTACTGCTTCAGCTCCTTCAAAGCATTTAACCCAACCAGCAACATCCAGGGAGCACAAGCACTCGTCCACAGCCTGGGGCTGGCTGCATGCAGGTCGCTGACATGACCGGACAGGTCCGGCATCGGAGCAGCAGAGCAGAGTTCTGGCTGCTGGAAGGTTCCAGACAGATGAGCTCTCCCAAGAGGAGCTTATATGTATCAAGCCCCTCTTGATATCGTGCTTTCTTACTTTATTTTATTCATTTTGAGTATTGATACGTGAGTATTCCTGGACCTGACAGGGGGACAGAAAGACAAGAAGAGAGACAGAGAGTGAAGGACGAGTGAACAAACAAGCAAACAACAACAAAAAAGAGTAGAGAGAAGGAAGAGAGAGCAAAGATGCGACCATCCTTCAATTAGAACGACACTCCGGACGAGCGGTACTGCACCTGCTTAAAGATATGACAGAGGGCGTCCTGTGCAGGCCCAGAGACACTTCCACTGAGATGGGACAATAATTATTATCTAGGATAAGATTCCTCCCTCCCTCCTCCCTCCCTCCTCCTGACCCCTGACCCCTGACCCCTGGAGTCTTGGTTCCTCTAAGTGGAGCTCTTACTGCTCCAGGTATTGATCGGCAGCTCTCTGATCTCAGACAGCCCTGTTTGTCACGAGGATTCAGTCTGTCCAGCAGCCTCAGCAGCAGCAGCAGCCTCTTTCAGCAGTAAAGATGGACCAAATGTTTTGACCTAAATTCAATGTTTTTATTCAGCATTAGCATTTCTGAGAAGTGACGGCGTGTCATGTCGTATACCTTATACCACCGGAGTCATGTGAAGATCCTCTGTGGTTTTCATGTGTGTCAAAGGATCCCTTTCAGAAGTCTGAGGGAAAGCCTCCTGGAGGACCGACGGCTCTCGCTGGAAGGCCAAACATTTCTCTGAACGCATCACGCTGCCACCATGCTGCGATGCTCATGGACACGCTTTACCTGGTAAACCAAAGCACTGTAGTGCAGCAAGACTTGGAAATCAGTTCAGATTATGAGAAAAATTAAATTATCCAATCCAGTCACCATATCTACCTGTGACTGATGTAATGCTAATGTCATGATGTGGTTTTGATGTTTCCTCTTTTCACTGGAAAAATACAAATCTACTCAGAAAATTAAAGAGGCTGATCATAAAGTACTTTGCACAACCAGCACGATCTAATGCGGAAGAACACGCTCAAACAGATGCATTAACCCAGAGAACAGAAATAAAGGACTTTCAGTCCAAATTCAAAAGATACTAAAGCAGGTGTGTGAAATCGTCTGAGTTCAGAGGCCACATGCCCCCTCAGTTAATGTTGGTTTCTTTGGTTTTCAGTGGTCTGCTTGGTGATGTGCCTTGATTGGAGTCAGTTGTGGTTTTGGCCCATGGGCCTTATTTTTGACACCCTGTGCTGACAGAAATTGAATTATTTTCCTAATATTTTTATATTTTTTTGCTTTAAACCATGGGAAAACCTGTGTCTCGCTCCAGCATTTGTGTTTTAAAAGACTGTTGTGTGACTCGGTGTGTATGTTAATGCTGTGTGTCTGAATATTAAAGATGCTAAAACTCGCCACACATACGATCTGCATCCCATCAGACTCACATTTCCCTGCTCTCAGCAGCCAGAGGATAGCGGGCATGTCCGGGGAGCCGCCGCTTCGTCACGTCGGTCATTGCTTGTGGTCAGGCGGCCCTAAAGACGGGCGCCTTTCTGCCAGAATAAACACCCGGTTTCATCAGCGCTGTAACCGTAGCCCTGCACGGCGCTCAGCGGGATGCCACGGCACGGCTGCTGAGAAGAAGAGGGGCGTGGGTCTGAAATGGAAGACATCCTGGTCCTGGCTCTGGCAGACAGTGTTGACAAGGGTCAGTCAGGCCTGACGAATATATTCAGCTTTCCCGGGGATTAGGACCAGAAGGGTACCAAACACAAGCCATTCCAGTTATTTATCGCTTTTACAACAGCTTCGAATCGGTTAATCATTGTGTGTGTGTGTGTGTGTGTGTGTGTTTAGTGAGAGCTTCATGAAGCTCTGCGGGACATTCTGAGCTGAACTGAGCCACTGTATGTAATCTAACAACCTGAACTTGTGATCATATTTACTGCAGCATCAGCTCTTTCCCATCAGCTCTCAGTTAGACGTTAAAGAGAAGAGCACGGAATGGACAGGTCAGGGTCGAAACGAAGAAAAGCCATTGTACCTGTTGACCAGTGTGTGAGGGTTATAGCTTCCAGGGAGGACCTGCTGAGAGGTGGAAGAAGAGACTGAACTCCAGAGACACTCTGCCCCCTGCTGATACACAACCCGACACTACAAAACACGGTACTGCAAAACACAACTCTACAAAGCACAAGACTCATCTTGCTCATTTCGTCTCTCATCAACCTTCAGTCAGTGATGTTGATCTGCTTTCTGCTTGACGTTGTTAGTCTCTCAGTTTAGAACCAAACCTGGACAGTCTAAACTGGAGGACTGAGGGAACATGGCCGGCGGCTCTCTCACCACGTGGGATTGTCCTCAGGTATTTAATGAGACCTGCTGGGTGAATGTCTCCTGCAGAGGTGGACTTACTGGACATCTGGACGAGAGTCCTTTATAAATCTGATGAATGCAGTATGAGAGAGGTTTCTACTGAATTCATCCCAGATGTGACATTTTAACCACGCCTCACCCTCACTGAAGGAATGAGCAGTTTTCTCTTCTGGTCCAGTTTTGGCTTCCTGTCTTCATATCTTGTGGGATTATAGCAGCTGAGCGAGATGCAGGAAGTGTCCTTTCAGAAACGTTTCTTTGATCTTGTCAGTGAGAGGATGTGAGGAAGTGGATCGATCCCTCTGATCAGGTGAACCGGTCCTGGTCTGAATGGGACTTTTCAGTTGGACACATTTATATGCTTGATAATCAGGTTTATGGAACGAGTCCATTGCATTTATCCTCATCGTGAACAGTGGTTAAAACAAGCTCACTTCTTGGAAATAATTTCAGCTTCTTTTTTCTTAAGATGCCAAAACTGTGATCAGTTGTGGGACTTATTTTTTAACTTTTGAGGTGAAATATGATTGATCGGGAGCTCTCAGCTTCCTGTTCATATCAGAACTTTATGGAAGTCACCGACTGTCGTCACACACTCTCTGTTTCAGGGTTCCTGCAGCCGTGCCTCAAACTAATGAACTCTTCATTCAGGGTGCAGCGACCAAACCAGCAACCCTCAACTGGGAGACAAGTGTTACAATGGAGCATAAAGGCAGCAAGTCTGTACATCCAAATGACAAACCTACTGCTCCAGATGGACGAGAGGCAGGAGACACTCTGGATGTCACAGGGTTAACACAAAGAGACACACAGTCAAACACAGAGCGAGGAAGATAAACCCAGAGCTACAGGATAACATGCAAACTCCACATAGAAAAGGCCAAACCTGGATCTGAACAGCAATCTTCGTTTTTTACTGCAAGGTTTGACTTTTTATTCATCTCTATCTCCCTGAATGTTTTAACTGTTTCCTACACTGTGAGCTCTCTTTACCCACTGCAGGGTTTATGTTTGTATCTTTATTGTTTGTTGTACTTAGATTTCCTTTTCACACGTTCATCCTGGCCGTATATTTCCTGTATGATATGCATCCAGCTATGAGTGACCTGGACAGGCTTCCACTTAAACGTTTCTGTATGTACGCATGTATTTTTTTTTTTCAGGCATTTCATGTTTTTTAAATTGGATAAACACAATGTTTATAATCTAATTCTAGTATCCAGCAGCCATGTGAGGTACAGTGGAATTCAGATTGCTTGTAATATTTTCTCCTAACTTAATGTGTTCTCAGGTGAGAAACAACACCTGGTCCAAAATGTTGTTAATTAAAAATGATCCACGCCTTCAATCTAATCTAATCTGACCCCTCACAGGTCTGATCTGCCACGCTGCCCCTGGATGATGACAGGATCTCTGTCACGTGTGGTAGAACCTGTCAGATTCTGTGAGTGGAACTATGTGAGGATCATTCCTCACTGCAGCCGCCAGGGGGCGATGTTACCCTGTTCATACTGCCTCTGTCCTCCTGGAATTGCTTTTTTGTCTTCAAACAAACCTTTATTCAAAATGACAAGTTTTTTACAAAAGAAAAGAAAAAAGAAAAAAAAGAAACGTATAGTTTACCAGTGGGTTTAGAGGTTTTATTAAAAAAAAAAAAAAAAAAAAAAAGCCAAAATCTTTAAAAATGTTCAGTTTTTGTTGCCTTTTCATTTAAAGAAAACTTCATCAATTCGACGTGCTGCTTCACCGTGAAAAGCAATAGAGGCAGTTTTTTTTTTTAAGTATGAACTTACATTTGTGAATTTGGAATTTTCTCCAAAAATAATTGAATCAATAATGAACGTTTCATTAGAATTTGTCTTATTTCTCTTAAAGTCAAAGAGGCCAAGAAATCCTAAACAACTTACAGTCTTTTTCAATACTTCCAGCAATTAAATTAGAGATATCGAACCAAAAGCTTTGGACAACAGAGCAGTGCCAAAATAAATGACTAACTGTTTCAACAAAAAGTGCATTTCAGTGTCTCTTTTCAGTCTTTTAACAATATGATCATTAGACGGATAAAACTTAGGAATGATTTCAGAAGAGTACGGACCGCACATGGAACAGTGAAGACGTGAGTTTTAAACAGTTTCCTGTTCTCTCCATTGTTGCAGGATTAACAGAGTTTACCAAACGGAGAACTAGTCAGAGACAACTGGTTGTTGAGTTTCCACTCTGGGTGAATAACAGGCAAACACCAGAAGAGACGCTCCAACCCTCTGGTCTAGTCCTGCACTGGTCCCGGTCCCGGTCCCGGTGCTGGTGACGTCACCGGCGGAACCTGCCATCAAGTTCCCTAAAAACAGGACCGGAAGTGCAAAAAAGATTCCTTCAAAATGAAAGTCTTCAAGCTGCATCGTGTGCAGATGGATCGATGTAGCAGGCAATATAGAAACAATATATGTTTCCACATTCAAGCAGCTAATGTTTTAAAGATTTCGTTTTGCAAGGCATTACAGAACTTGTGAACAAAAGAATGACATTTAAAGCAATTTGAAAACAAATACAGTAGATTTTTTCAAATATAAATGATAAAAATTAAAAATGAATAACTGATAAACTGAGTGATCATACAAAATGTGTTCTAACTCACCAAATGACAGCAAGTTTTCTTTTTTTATCATGAATAACATGATAAAAGTGATATAAAGATTGTTTTATATTATACATCACAATATGCTATAATATTTTTTCATTGAAACTAACCTTAAATAAGTAAATATATTAGAACATTTCACCTGGAAGTCTCATATGGACGATTTAACTCTTTTTAAGTTTCACATTATACTGGGCACGACAATTCCAACTTCCTTCACACTTTATATAGTGGCAAATGTGGCATTGTACTTTAACATGTTAGACCTCAGCCTTTTCTCTTCATAAGTGTTGAAACAAGAAATCTCTTACCATCTTAAATGAGTACAATAAGAGGTCATTTATCCTCGATCCATCTGTCATCCATCCATCCATCCTCAATATTTAATATTTACTTAATTTTTTAAATTTAATTTTATTGGATATTTTAACATACTATTGTATTTCTTTTATACTGAGGTCCTCAGAAAGAGTTTTACTCTGTTTCCACAGTCAGAAGAAACAACGTGAAGCAGCTTTTAGTTCCTTCTCTCCTCACCTGTAGAACAAACCCTCTTCTGACACACACACACACACACACACACACACACACACACACACACACACACACACACACACACACACACACACACACACACACACACACATCTTTTAAATCAGGCCTTTAAATTTTATTTGCTCAGGCTTTTCAGTGGACAAATAAATCTTACTTATTTTAACACTATTGTCTTAATAAAGCTCTGAATGTACAGTATTCATTCTCCTTTTTAAGCCTTGCTTAATTACTTTGTTTTAATTTTTTCCACAATCTTAACCACTTAAGGAGTATTCTTCTTTCATGGTTTCTTTTATTTCCTATCAAAGCACAGTCTGTGACTTGTATCTGAATATATTTACCCTGAATGTGGAAACATGTTCAACAAAAATGACTGTGAATTCTGATATTTCAGTGCAGTGTCTCACCTGCAGACTGCACGTGGAATAATGTTGACGCTGTCACTGCTGTTGTTGTTGTTGTTGTTACTGTTGTAGTGTCAGCCGGAGCTTTATTGTGAAGGGCAGGCAGGAGGAGCGGCTGCGGCTGCGCGGCTTCACGGAGCGTCTCGCGCAGCCAGCCAGCCAGCCAGCCAGCCAGTCAGCCTGCGCTGGAGAAAACAAGCGAGGACGGGTCGCAGCCCCGCATGAACGGTCCATGTTGTTCGGGAGGAGGGAGAAGACCGCGTGAAGGCCCGGGGCATGTGGATGTAGAGGCCGGGCTCGTGCTCCTGCGGCTCCCGCGGCTCCGGCTCTGCTCGTGCTCGTGGCGCGCTGCGCTGCGCGTGTCGCGGTTCGCCCGTTCTCTCTGGAGTCAACACTAAGGTAAGACCCGCCGGGGAAGTTGGGGCTCTGGAACCGGCCGCCCCGCGCGCCCCGGTGCGCTCTCCCGCGGCCCGGTTCGTCTCCCGGAGACTTTACCGGGACTCTGGTGAAAGTTGCGGGCGCAGAGCGGCGGCTGTCCGCCCTCACTCCGGAGCCTGACGGCGGCTCTTTGTCCACTCGGCTCTGCTCTCCCTGCTCGGTGTTGCCTTCACGCCGCTCGGCTCCAGACACCCCGCTGCCCCGCGGCTCTCTCAGCCCCTCACATCTGGACCGAGCGGTCTGGACGTCCAGACGTTCCCGTTTTGCCCCGGTGTGTGGGTTTGACCTGTGGAAGGCCCGGAAGGCGGCAGCAGCTCCTCCAGCAGGTCCTCCTCTCTTCTCCCAGACATCTGGATTGTTTCACTAATCCTCCTCATCTTCACTCTCTAATCTGCTAAACCGGCCCCTCTCCGTGTTTTCTCTCATATTGATGCATGTTGCTTGTGTCAGAGTTGCTGTTTTAAAAGAAAAATCACAAACGAACCCTGCAGCCCTGACAAAGAGCCACATTTACCCCCGAGCCCGGAGAGGCGGCTGGTGCCATGCAGAGGCTGTCAGGGTGTCTAGTGGCTTTTCATGGGAACTGCACCGAGAGCACACAGCATTGTCTCTGTTCTGCCCTGCTGGGAGGATTTACACTTTCTTTATTGTCTTTCCTTTAAAAGATGGCTGCGCAGGCGGTAGTTTGCAGGTACACTGCCGCCACACCTGCCCAGTGCAGACACACCCTCTGCTGCAGGGAGCCCTGCTCAGCAGTGTGTCGGACAGGGTTGGTCCGGCTATGGCAGGTATGTGAGAGGCCTGTGTTTCAGAAACTTCCTCCGGTTACGTCAGGCGCGAGGCCAAAGTGCGGCTCTGAGGAGTGCTCGGCATTTCCAGCATTGCAGAGAGCCGACTGAAACTGGAAGAGCAGCTCCTGCCTGAGCGGCACAGGCCCGGCGTTCAGCCCGCTTCCTCAGCACTGGAAATTCAGGCTTCGCTCAAACGTTCTCTCTGCTCCCGTCTCATAATCACAGACATTTTAGGCCGTTTTGAAGCAAAACTAAAGAAATGTGTGATTCCAGTTTCTCTCAGCGGATGCAGTTTTTAGAGAGGGTTGTCTTCTGATCACAACGTTGAGCACCTTGCGTGGAAGTTTCTGCCTGTTGGCATCAACTGCTGGAGCTGGGACAGTCTTTGTGGCTTTATTGACTTGTTAAGTGTTTTCTCCTCCAAGTCTGGATGTTCTGCTGTTTTTTTTTCCCTCATGGATCCTGTAGTTCCACCTGAAGGTTTCACTGTGCTCTTCTCTGGAGTCGAGCGGCTCAGTTTGATGTAAATCAAGCTGTAAAACAATAACTACTGACTTATTGTGTTTTTACTGCATCACGGGTGTGAAACTATGAATCATTCACTGTTTCCTGAAAACATGTTGAGCAGGATGGCAGATGATGATGATGATAATAATTCATGACAGCTTCTCGCTAAATTCTAGTTTTCCCACAGCTGAAGTGCTGCAAAGCAAAAATACCCCCCCCCCAAAAAAAAAAAAATGATGATCTTGTTGAATTTTTAAATCTGAACATCACTGAACTGAATTTAGATTACAGGAATTTTTAAATGAAATACTTCAAAAGATGTTTTTCCTGGAAAAATAAACACTGAAATGAAGTTAAATATGAAGGATTTGAAAGAGGAGGGAGGTTTGTGTTCATTCACACAGTTTTACCATCGACTGGTCAAATCAAAGGTTTGTAGAATGTGTGGGAGCTGTCCTTTGGCGTCATGCACAGCTGGCTAATCACGAACGCAGAGCCCTGATTTAATTCTACACAAGAGCAGAGCCTGAATGAGCACGTATTGATTCCTCACGTTCAGCTGTCGATGCACGGCGTCTGGCATCGTCCTCCTTTCCCGAGCTGCAGGTATTTAGGGGGTTGAGTTGTTCGTGATGAACTCTAAACTCTAAATAACCTTACTTGTGATATTTCCAGTCAGCCGTTAATATTTTGGCCTCAGATTCCCGTCGACACGCCGAGCGGCGTCTTCAGGCGTCTTCTTCTAATTCTGCATCCGTAAAGCGTTTCTCCAGATGAGATAACACTTTGAATCCTCTCCCCGTCTCTCTCTCTCTGTTTGATTGCGCCGTTATGACAAGAGGCTAATTACTCAGCTCGTCTTTCTCTCATGTGCTTAATGGGCCTCAGACGTCCTCCCAGAATGCACGTGGTTAAATGTCACATGACGCCAGCGTCTTGCTGTTTCCAGCAGACGCTGCTAGAAAACCACTGTTAAGACAGAAGTTTTCCTTCTTACTGTATTGTGTTGAATTGTCATGTATTTTGTAGAATGGTTTGTGGCTGTTGGCAGACAGCATGAGGCCAGCCTGCATGAAGCAGACATAATGCTATGAAATATTCATCCATTTAATTGTCTATGATAATGTAAGAATTAAAAATTCATGCTCTAATAATGTAATTGGTAGTTAAATAATTTATTATTACAAGGGGATCGTCTCTTTATTAGAATTTGCATGTTGTTACAAACCGGTTTTAGACGTAGATTACATGTTCTCAGGTTTCATGACAGCATGTTATTACCTGCAGATGTTATCTCTTAGTCTTTTTTTTTTCCCTTTGTAATCCTTTAATGCGCTCCGTACTGTGTTTCTCATGGACGTGCAGATGCAGAGTTTCCTTCAGGAAGCTCCCGTGCTGCAGATATCATTTTCATCTCTGGTCTTTTGGCCTCGTGTCTCTCCCAGGAAATCCCCGAGCCTTCGAGGAAAGCAGCAGAATTAATAAGAGCAGGCACAGATGGGCAGTCAGGAGATGGAGCGATGCTCATGAGGAGCGTTGTGTTGGAGGCGAGATGAAGGTCATCCCATTGTCTGTCTAATCGTCTTTAATCTGGGGAGCGGCTGCAGCCATTAAACGGGCGGAACGCCGCCGTTCTGACAATGGGCCCCCGCTCGCTGACCCCGTGACCTGGGGAAAGGAAGGGGATTTGAGCTGTTATTAAGCCTGTGTGACCCTGCCAGGGAAATACAATCTGCTTACATTTGTCCTGTGTTTGCTTTTCTAAGTTTTCAACCATAAATCTTTGTTTTCATGGTTTCCTCCATCACTGCAGTGCGGGTCTGTGTTTTCTCCTTCTGGTTCCTGCTCACACGCCGGCTATCTTGTCCTGGATGTGCCACAGCTCTTCAGATTCCAGGCAGTGGAAATCTGCAAATCAAAGTCTGGGATTTGCTGCTGTGTGTGGTGGAAGGTGATTTTATCTGTTTCACTGCTTTCCTGAGTTGGACTGAATCGAGCTTCTTTTAAAATTGTGTGTATTTTTTCTCCGACTGGGACTGAAGGACTGGCGGACGCTTTCCTGACAGCTGGCGGTGTGAAGCTAGCTGCTGCTAGCTCCAATAGATCCTGTTATCGTGATTTAAGGCAGGCGGCGCTCCGACCGCAGGCTTGACGGCTCGCTGTCGTCCTGATGAGGAGCGGTAGTGGAAGAGTGTTTTGGATAGAAAGGCGACTGTAGAGACACCAACACCGAGTGCTCCGCCGTTTGACGATAAACCTCCAAATAATACTCCTCAGAGTCGAGCCCTGTCGGAGCTGATCAGCTGCTGCCGACCAGGCCTTCACAGAGCAAGCGCAGGAAATACTGCGGCCCAGCTAGAGTTCCCAAACACTGCTGCAAGCATAGTTCAGGATGGAGAAGAAAAGAAAACACTGCTGGCCCCGTTTTCCTGCTGAACCACGGTTTTAAATCATGCAGTTGCTTCCTTTCTCTTTTAAGTCTTCGTCCTGTATCATCCATCAGGCTACGTTATTCCAATATGTTCATATCAGACTGAACACCTGCAAAAAGCAACATCATTCGATATCAGGGCCTGTTTGCACGACAACGTTTTCAAGTGAAAACAGAGGACTTGTTAAAAGCTTCGACTCTTTGAAACGAGAGGAATTGGAACTTTCCTGAAATTCTACTGCCTGTCCTGATCCTAGTTCAGTTCCTGGTCCTGGTCCTGCTCCTGGTCCTGGTCCTGGTCCCAGTCCAGATTCTCCTGATCCTGGTCCTGGTCCTGTTCCTGGTCCTGGTCCTGGTCCAGATGCTCCTAGTCCTGTGAGCAGTCCATGCGTTTCCATGGGACTATTTTTTCCTCTATAAATCAGAATAAAGGATACTTCCGCTCTAAAATGAGCATGTAAACGCCTGAAAACTTTATTCAGAATTAATTATGTAATAATTAGCGCGGCTGTGGTTCAGTGGGGAGAGCGGTCATCCCACAATCCGGATGTTGTGAGTTCGATTCCTGTCTCCCCCTGTCTGCATGTCGAAGTGTCCTTGGGCAAGACACTCAACCCTGAATGTCCCCCAGTGTTGTACGTCACTTTGGATGATGATATGCTAATTAGGCAACTTCATTCTGGTCATTCTGCGCTTGCTCCGTCGCGATGACGCGACTTTTCAAGATGGCGGAAAGCGGTCCACGTTTCTACTCGTATGGAGACAATTTATTTAACGGCAGTTTTAGAAGAGTTGGATACAGTGAAACGAGCGAATCGACAGGCGCCCAACAAGGTGGACATTTTTTCAAAGCTGTAGCGTAAAAGTTCATCCAGAAAGAAAGACGAGAAAAACGCTGTTCACCTCGAGGAGACATCAGTACGTCGCAGTGAGAGAGGAGTTTCTCCTTTGTTTTTCCCATGTAAAGACGAAGCTCATCAATACAATATTAATTTACTGAATTCAAAATAAACCAATTTGGAATTAAAAACACCCTGTTAGTGGACTCGATGTGTTTTGTTTTCCTGGCTCTCGTCAGGTTGTGCCTCGTTTTTTTGGAGCCGGGTTGCTGTGAAGGGTTACATCCTGACCGGGTCAAAGTTCATCCCTGGACAAACACGCTGCGGTGCAGTGGAGCTGCTCTTTCTTTCAACATGGCTTTACTCTGTGCTCCTTGGCCGTACTCGAGGGGTTTCAGATATCTGTCCCCACTTCCTCTTTTGTTGCTCTAGTTTTATTCTTTGTTCTTCCTCTGTTCTCGGTCTCGTCCTTCATCTCAGTCATCGCCTCCCTCCCCTGCTGCCGGGCTTAAGTTTCTGATTCATGCCCGGCGATGATGAGTGCTGGCTTCAGCGTCCTGGTGTCACCACTGGGCACCGGGCCTAATCCTCCTCCGGGGGGGGGGACGGGGGACACTGGGACTGAGCAGAGCTGGTGGAAGTACAGTAGGCCAGTCTTTGAGCTGTCCACAGTGTGACAGTCGGAGATGGTACGGCCTGGGATGGCGCTGAGTGAGATGAAGACGCTCTCTGTCGCAGCAGTGGATCATTATATCACAAAAACAAAAAAGCCCAGCTGCACATTTCTGCAGAGCGCTGACATTTCCTCTCTTTAAGGTGGCAGGTTTTCCTCTTTAATGGGGAGATAGAGAAAAGCTGAGCGTGCCGGAGTGGCAGGGCTGTAAACCTCTCAGGTCTTCGGGGAGATTACCCTGCAGATTGTAAAGTCAGCCGCTACGCACTCCGCGCAGAGACGCCACCATAAATTCAAAAAACATCCCGAGAAGTCCTCGTTAAATAGTAATCAAGGGGCGGCAGCTCCCCCACGCTCCCTTCAGTGTGTGTGTGTGTGTGTGTGTGTGTGTGTGGGGGGGGGGGTTCATGTTACAGGGCAGAAAAGTGGTGCTTGGGCCGTAAAGAAACCCAAGGCCTCCCAGCAGGACAGTCCAGCGTTTGGACCGAAGTTCAGGACCGTGAGAGGAGAGTCTGACACGGACAACTGTCCATCACTCACTTCAGGAGGACATTTTTCTTCCCCTTAACAGTTTTTAGTGATCTGTTCAGAGTCGGTGTTTCCTCTCCTTCATCGTATCTGCTGTGTGTTGGTGTCCCGACACCAAAGACGCTGGAGAGACGGAGTGTTTCTGTAGGGAACCTCTGCACGGTCTTCATTCACTCAATGTTTGGAACTGATCAGTAGCTTGTGGGCGTGGCCAGTGATTTCACCTTCCCGTTTTCCTTTGGAAAGCATGCAGTCGTGTATTTCTCACAGTCATCATTACATACTGTGTGTGTGCGTGTGTGCGTGTGTGCGTGTGTGCGTGTGTGCGTGCGTGCGTGCGTGCGTGCGTGTGTGCGTGTTAAATAACAAGGTCATCTGGCGTTTGGCTGGTTTGTGGCACCAGGCAATCACTGTCATTAACTCTGTGGCGTGGCGGCACTCGTGACGCCACAGATCCTCGGCTTTATGAAACTTTCTTAGACGTGCAGCGCAACACACACACACACCTGAAAGAGAGGAAGTAATCAGATTACCCACAGCATGCTGGCTTGCTGTTGTTTTAGTGTTGTGAAACGAAACTAAGTCACCTTGATGCCACACCTCAGACGGTAAACAGGCCTGTGGGATCGTCACGATATGTCGAAGCGCTACACACACACACACACACACACACACACACACACACCAGTGGAAACGGCAGCATGTGCAGGGTGCTGGACCTCCGGCAGATTCAGGACTCATTCATACGGTGTTTCCAGGTGAAGACGTCCAGCTGCTGCCGGGTCTGAGCTGTGTGTTTACATGCTGTTGCTGCCGGTCCTCGATAACCCCGGCCCGCGTCTGCACGGCGAGAACACACACTTCCTGGGATGTGAAGTGTTGGGACAGAGTCCGGCCTGCGCCGTTTCTCCATTGATTGAGTGGCTGAATGTTGACACACTGCTGTTCTCACACACGTCTTTAGCAGCACGAGGCGTCCGGGTGTTTTCAAGGCTTCCTGTTTGTCACTGTGATTGTTATCAAGGTGTCCCTGCCAGCAGGTAATTACTTCACTAAATCTCAGAACGATAGCATTTCGGGGAACTCGTTAGTGTAGCGGAGCCTCGGTGCCAAACCGCCGATCAGAGCAGGAGGAAAAGCTGCTTCGCCGCCGGATCGCTGGAATCAGGTGTAATGATTAACACAGCAGCGTAGAGCCTCATAAACCCAGCGTTCTCGCTTTACATGAAGATGAGTCTGGTTTCTTTTTCTCCCCATCTCAAACAGTTCAACACATCTTACTGCTTTCCTCTCAGTGGCATCCTCTAAAATCCCTTTGTGCGAGTAAATGTCCTCACAGCTGAGCTGCGTTATGTCCATGTGGCTGAACATGCTGGCGCTCGTCGGGCTCAATCAGCTTAGTTTCTATTATTTCTGTCTCTTCTGAAAAGCCGTCCAGCTTTAAGCTGTGTTGTTTGAGCGGTTAGTTTGATGCCGTAGTTTTGTGCAGAGGCTTGGACGGAGCCTTCATGCTCTAATTGATTTAATTAAGTGGCTGTTTTCCCCGCTGGCCGTAGTGCAGCGGAGCACAGGAGCTTTACTTATCTGTACTTCACACAGCGATCCCTGCTCCACATCGCTGCTCACAGTTTGGTACAGCCAGAACGCTGATCTGGGTTTTTGGTTGAAGCAAACTCTGAGCAGTGATAAGATGGTGTAATTCTCCTTACGTGATCCAATCAAAGCTTCCTCCCATGTTTACTCCCAGTTAGTTGAAGCCCATTAAGCGTGATGTGGACTGAGGGAAGGCTGAACTCCGGTGTGTGCCACCTCGCTGGGTAAATGGCTTTACAGCTGCTGTTTACCTGCTGGCATTGAGCTGTGCAGCGGCGGAGCGCGTTCCTGCTCCGAACTCCCCATTCAGCCGCAATGAGCAGGTTTTATGACCTGCTGTTAGGATTCAGGCCTGTTTCTTCAAAAAAAAAAACAAAAAACCCAGCATTCATCCCCATTAATGACCGACACTGACAGCTTGTTAGTAAGCTGTGCTGCATTATATATAAATGACCAGGTTTGACGTCCAGGCTCTGCAGAAAGTTAACTGCAGATAAAAAGTTGTTTCATCGCCTCCTGGGGTCAGTTCGGTTTTCGTCTCTCAGTACGTGGGCCCAGTGGGCGTCGTGTTTCCTGGTGTGCTGTGGGTCCGAGCGCCGAGCTTGTTAGGAGTAACGTGAGCGACCCGGTCCAGTCGCTTCAGCGTGGCCGCTACATATTTAATCGGCGATGGACGGCAGTGCTGGCTCGTTTCATTCTCTCAGCTGCATCCGGGGGGTTCTGCTCTTCAGAGGACGACAGCCGAATGGCGTTAAACCCAAACATCTTGGAGCTGGACTCTGAGACCACCGTCTGCTTGAGAACAGATGAGTAACTGTACTGATGCTGGCAAAGGGACATGTCCTCTCTGGGACATGAAGACGTCTTCAAGAAAGACCTTTAACCTGACAAAGATGAAGAAATAGATCAAACTGAACTGTTTCTTTATTTCCACTCAGACAAGATCCAGTATCTTAGACCCTGTTTACACGGTAATGTGAGAACACGCTTTGGATGGTTTACATGACAACAGAGTCAAAGCCACTGAAACACGACTCTCTGAAAAAACCTCCGAAGGTGGAACTTTTTTAAAAATACTTGGCCTTCGAATTTGTTGTCGAGGAATCGACAACAGGCTCCTAACAGGCTCCCGATAACCTCCACCCTCAGCACTCTGGCTCTCGCGCACCGATCGGTTACTGAAGTAGATTTCCCCAAATCAACGGCCTGTATTGTATTTCCAGGGTCGGGACTCGGGACGATCCCTGGAGAGCAGGAATCGTTGGTAGTTTGTGACTCAGGCCTGCAGAGAGAGTGAGTTCAGTGATTGTTCGTGATTGAGGAAAGGCCTGCTGCGCATGAAGGGGAGGGAAAAAAAAAATGAGAGTAAGAGCTTCTCAAGACGTTTGCTGGGGCATGCATTATGGGAGGGATTATATGGATGGAATTCAGGTCTAGTGAAAACCTGCCACCGGCTCAGCAGCTTCCACCTCGCCGGGTCTGAACGTCGGAGTCAGGATTGCACAACAAGCAAGACGAGACGGAGCAGCAGCCGGAGAGGATCTGACTGTGTTCACTGAGCAGTGGCCTGCTTTCTGAGATTATTACAGTTCACCTCTGAAAACATGTAAAATGGGAAATATTGATTCTCTCATAGTTAGAGTCTTCATGTCAAGACAGGTATAGGGATGCATGATAGATGTCAGTGTTGGTATTCATATTGGGGATAGCGATGAGTAAAACGGGTCTGATATTAACAGCTGGTATTCATTTCCATCTAGCTGCCGCTGTGTTTGTGGGTTAGGGTTGATTTACGTTCGAGAATGACGCTGAATCTGACTCCAGTGTCGGTTATCAAATAAGTTTGATTAGTCAGAAGGTCATCTGGACAATCTATTTCACGGATTTGAGTTGGAATTGATTTAAAGTATGAAATCCTGTCGGGGTATGTTGATGTGTGGTATATGATAAAAAAAGCTTTCATGGAGGTTCTTGACACAAGCTTCAAGGTGTTCCTAAAAATCCTAAAACTAACACTGTTATATATATATATATATATATATATATATATATATATATATATATATATATATCATTATTTACTGACTTTGTTTTGTATCTGAAATTTAGGAAAATTAAGAAATTCATTACTTTTTCATGGTGTTCAGTTTACGGAGTCATCATAGAAACTTGTTTTTATCCTGATACTGGTAAATATCGACTGTCGACCTTTAACTGCTATGTTCAAACTGGATGTTGATATCAGTCCAACTTTTCATTGTGGCGCTGTGTTTACTCTGTAGGGAAAAACTAGCGCTGTCACTGATACGTTATCAGAGTTAACCTGTGAACTGTAACCTGTGTCTGATAACGAGAGGAGGTGAAACTACAGCGAGACACGTTGCTGCCGGGGTACCGTCGGAGGACTGACCGGCGGCCGAGGCTGTACCGGCGGCTGAGGTGATCTGATGTGTTCATGTGACCGCTGCTGATAGAGGGAACAGTCACTCTGGAAAAACTGGACTCTGGTCTGTACTGCATGTTTAACATAATGACTGACTGATTTATCTTCATTATAATTAGGTTATGTGTGGTTTGTCGTGTTTCTGCTTTAAGTTTCGGATGTGAATTGAGTGAAGCTTAAATCTGCAGTCCAGTCGCTGCCGTTTAACACACTCAGGTCATTCTTATTTCGTCTTTTTCCAAGTTGGTTTCTGACTGTGGAGAAGTTGAAGGCACGTGACGGCCTCTCTGAACTTCAGCCTCACCGCCATCTGGACCCACAGTTTGACTAATCATGGCCGATCGCTCGGCGCTCGTCAAGCCTGTTCAAGGCCGCATTAATCATTCAGAAACAACAAGCTCCATTTGCAATATCTCTGCCTCCAATACTGTTCAATATTTTAAAGCCGGTTTTTGCATGAAATCCCAAGTTCAGCTCATTTTGACTGTGGAAGTTATAAAAATCTCATGTCTTTGTGTGTATGTGTGTGTGTGTGTGTGTGTGTGTGTGTGTGTGTCCTGAGACGCTGCTGCTGCTTCGTGCCTTGATTCTGCTGCAATCCCAGAGACCTCCTCTAATCCATTTGTGCCTCTTTCTCCCTCTCTTGCACACAGAAGGAAATCCTGCTTTATTTATGAGACGTATAGCTCAAAATGCCACGGGGTTCTCCTGAGAATTCAGCACTGCACACACACACACACACACACTCACACAGTGTTTGGCGTATTGAGTGTCTCCTGCTTGCTCTCACTTGCACACAATCGCATGCACTTGCCACGGGGCATTTATTTACCCTTTCCTACACTTGTCTGAGCGTGACCTAGGGTTGTGCACGGCGAGCAGCTGGCAGATGCTCCCTGCCTGCACGGCGCCGGCGTTTTTCACGTGGAGGGAGTCGCATCATCTGCGTGTCAGAGATGCAGAAATGCCACGGACTCCTCCGGTCGCTCCGAACCGAATCACCGGAGTGTGTCTGAAAATGTGGAGCGGCGGAGCTGTAATAGGAGCTGGAGCGCGGCGGCGGTGGGAAGATGTATGTAAACTGTTTATATTCTCAGCCAGTGCATTGAACGGGAGGGGGAGGCTGTATGGATGCGTGACAGACGAGACGGCGCATCCTCAGCTCCTGCCGTCAGAGGGGAAAAAAAATCACTTCCCCAAATTTATTCAGAAGTCAGATGTTGGGCGAGCTGTGGGAGTTTTAAATTTTTATGACTGGAGGCTAGATTTAAGGTCTGAAATGAAAGAAGAAAAGATTTTAAATCATGTTTGGAGTTGGGACAAAAATCCGGAGCTGAATCTGGCAGTGTTTTCTGCGAGGAGCAAGCCCTCTGCCTCAGCCGGTCCACCCAGAGCTCCGTGTTTGATCTGGCATTAGTTTCATGTTGGATGCTCCTTCTGACAGTTCCACTTGTTCGGGGTTCAAGCCTTGCTCAAGGGCCCTGGTTTACACCGCAGTGATTTCCAACCATCTGTCGCGTCTTGGGTTCCTGTTCACCTGACTGTCCATGTTCTCCCATTGTTCGTGTTTAGAGTGTGTTGTTCTCGTGTGTGTGGCTTCATTACTAAAACACACACCCGTAGCCTGGAATGCTAACTGCGTCGCGTTAGCCGCTCTGCTGTTTCCATGTAAACGGAAAACGTTCTCAAAGCATTGTCGTGTCAGTGCAAATCTTTTCTGAAAGGAAAATGCAAAAACGACGCGTTTTAGCTTGAAACGTCGTCGTGTGAATGGGACATTAGAGTCACTGGATTGAGATTCTGCTGCCTGGATCCTTACAGTGGCACAAAAATACATCTTCAGATCCAAGAATGTATTTTCCAAAAACACAAGGAGTCAGTTAAGAATATTTTAATAATGCGTATTTAATATTAATGTAGTGACTGAAATCCTAATTCATTGAAAGTTATTACAAATACAACAGTTTAGTCCACTGATAGAAGCAGCTGTCGATCATTTGGTCGAGTGTGTCGTCAGATTCTGTCCCCTTCTGTCCCCTTCTGTCCCCTTCTGTCCTCCTGCATGCTTGGATCAAAGTGTCCTTGGGCAATACACCGATCCACAAATTACAGTGTGTGTGAGAGGCGTTGGGCTTGAGGCTGCAGCGGTGACGACATGCTGTGTGAATGCAGCCCCCGACATTGACGACATCCCACTGAACTGAACCGTCCGGCTGATATCACCTCAGTCAAGCGTCGTTCTTTGCCTTATTTTATTCCTGCTGTGAGACTCAGAACTTTCAATACACGTTATCGGCTCTGGCAGTAGAAATAACACCCTGGCTACGAATGAATGATGAGGTGTATATCAGCTATTAGCTTCCCATAAATTATACATGCAGGTCCCTCAAAACGTGTTGGGAGGTTTTCAGCTCATTAAAATTGAAATGAATCCGATTTCACCAGCAGCAAGCGATTCCTCTGTAAGAGAAGCGGCGTGGAGCCGCTCTGTGGGGGAACGTCTCCTGAACTCATTCCCATGGCAGAGAGACATTTCCCGGGTCAGCTCCGAAAAAGCCCAATCCTGAAGCTGTGAATGGGTTTCAGCGTCCGGGCTGACGAGGCTCCGGCCTCGCCGTGGCTCTGATGTTCGGCCAGAGTTATGCAGCAGAGACAAACAAACACACACCGACGGCTTCTTTCTGTGGAAGCTTCGGCAGGAGAGTTCTCGTGTGACTCCAAGAACCCGGATAAATATAGATTGTTGTTCTTTAGTCATGGAACATAACGGCCGTTAAAGGAAATGACCATCGCGGTCCCAACGGCCCCGGAATGAAATGTGTCCTCTGGAGAAGACACCGTTGACTGAAATCTGTGTTTTCATCATGTTGCATCATTACATGCTAAAAGAGCTAAACTTCTGTCTTAAACCAATAGTTTCCACTTTCATAGTAGTCTGAAGCCGTGTTCTCTGGGTAATTCCCCGCAGCCTGTGTTAAACACACAGCTGGGACCGGCGATGGGCTGCTGATCTTTCTGAGGAGCAGTTCTTGGTCCCGGCGGAGGCGTGGGGGGAAAATCTGCATCCGAGAGCGGCTGAGGGAAACAAATGGCTGATCTCTGGAGCCACGCATGCACGACTGTGTTATATTAACTGTTGATCTCGGGAGCAGGGTTTGATTTCAGTCGACCTGAAACAGCGTCACCGACTGTCTGTCCGACTGTAGCGGAGTGTGTCCATCTGCGGGAGCATCGCTGCAGCGCTCGGGCTCTCGGGGGAACTTCAAGGTATCGTCGGATCAAAGAGAATAATTCAGGTCCAGAACTGAGGGAGGAGCGGTGAGAAACCTGCCGGAGCAGGGAGTACAAAGACGAGGTAAAGCTGGAGCTGGAGTGTAATCTACAGCGGTTCGCATTAGACCAGGAAAAGAGGAGTGTCCAGGGGACTGGCCTCGATTCATCTCCTCTGCAGCCCTTCCAGGGTTCGCAGTTTGAAAATGAAATGGACTGTCGATTGGGCGGTTGACTGTTTGGGTTGTCGGAGGCTGCTGGGCTGCTTCACTCAGGGCCGTTTCTTCACTGAACTGAGAAATGACAGATTACTCCTCCTCAGAACTGAGATATTGAGATCATCTGTCAGAGCTGAGCCGAAGAAGTTCCCCTCTTCCTGTAGTGCAGGAAGAGGGGAACTTTTCTCACAGAACGGAAACACAGGCTCATCACAATTACTCACCGCCGTGACTTTCACACGCTGTCAGGGAAATATATATGTTCTCCGCCAACAGTGGGCCAATCTGAGGATTGTTTGTTCACCACATCCTCTCCACTTTCTGCCCATCTCCACCCCGCCCCCATGGCTTTACTTCAGCCGGATGAGGAGCTCCAATCATCTCAGACTGGCTTCTGGCGGAGAGGTAACTAGACTCCAGCGGAGTCCACAAGTCCCCGGTCAAATCCCGATCCAGGGAAGTGTCTGTGGGACGTGTGGAATTAGAGGTGAGCTGGACAAAGTGACAAAACTCCTGGAATGAAATGTCGTCAAGATAGACGAGAATATTCAGTCCCCGGTGAATCTAAGCAGTCGTGGGGCCGGTCTTGTGCTACGGGGTGAGAAGGTGCTTTGATCGCTCAGTTTAAATGGAGTAGAACTTGTGACGGACTGGTTTCAAGATGCAGAATTGCCAAGTTACCTCTTAAACAAAGAGAAAACTGCTCTCTGTGGCCTCCAGGTGTGAACGTGTGTGCTGCCTGTCTGATACGACTGAGCGGGGTGTTTTTTAGTGAAACTTCTCATCATTTTTTTTTTTTTTTTTTTTTTACCACGGATCTGTTAGTTCAACAGTGTTTCTGTGTGTGTGTGTGTGTGTGTGTGTGTGTGTGTGTGTGTGTGTGTGTGTGTGTGTGTGTGTGTGTGTGTGTGTGTGTGTGTGTGTGTGTGTGTGTGTGTGTGTGTGTGTGTGTGTGTGTGTGTGTGTGTGTGTGTGTGTGTGTGTGTGTGTGTGTGTGTGTGTGTGTGTGTGTGTGTGTGTGTGCGTGCGCGCCCTGGGGGCAGATATTTCAGAGCCACGCTGATGGAACAAAAACTTTCTCCAAAGTGTGGTCTGGAAAATCAAATTCTGTGTGATGCATGTGTCCCAGATTCAGGGCGTCTGGCGTTTACGCTCCCATAGAGAGTGAAATTAGAGCCTTTCTTCGTCCATCAAAGTATCTGCGCTGCAGTTCTGACTCCTGAGGAAAGAACAGACTTGATGTGTTTTGCAGCGCTGCTTGGCAGTCGACCACACATTAAATGTTTGCTGCACAGGAAGCTGGAGGTAACAGGAAAAAGTCGACAGATATACTTAGTTTAACATCAGCAGTGACTTCTCCTTCATTTCCTATGAACCCTGGGTTCTGATGAAGTTACTTGTGTCACTGCCAGGATAAGCCTATATGATCATCCATCCTCCGTATTTAACAGATACGAGCGCAGAGCTTTATATTTAGGCAGAAAGTTGTCAGATCCTGTTTGTAGGTGTGATGCATGATAAGGATTATTTTAAAGAATCGTCTGTGATCACTCAGCTGTTTGCGTTGATGTTTCCATGTTGATCGAGGCCGTGTGGGTTGATGTATATCTTTAAATTGTATTGCAGATGGACTGAGAGTAATGATATTGATGGTTTCCTTAAAATAATCAGGTTCGTTCATGACTGGCAAACAGAAAATAACAAGACACACCTGTGAAAATTCTTCTTTTCGTGACTTTAATCAGCTTCAGAAACATGCGCTTCAGATGATTTTTCTTTGATATTTCAGTAAAATAATCGTCGTCTTCACAGCCGTGTTGTGATGAAGGTAAGAATGAAGCGTCTTTCTGCCCTTCACACTTCCAGTTACAGGTTTTTTTCTTTCTCTTGCTGCTGCGTGACTCGGTTGGATTAACTCCAGACTGCTAATTGATTATATCGGCTGTATGGAGTGTGAGAAAAGCTGAAATGAACGGCTCCTTTGGCTCAGGGCGTTTTGTCCATTGGATTTCTGCGAGCCGCTCGCACTCGGGAGTGAAGTTTCCGAGCCAATAAGGCAGCGCGGTGTGGAAATGTTTCTGGCCTCTGGTCTCGAACTGCTCGATACGGCACAGAGCAGCGCTTGTTCTCCCGACATCCTGCAGCACATCTTTTTTTGGACGCCGTTGCCGCATCTCCCCACTGCTCCTCTTTCTCTCCATAGTTTGACAAATCATAAACGGTGATGGTTCCTTGCAGGACGACTTTAAAAAGGAGGTGGAGGAGGAACACATGCATGGTTCAAGTCCTGCCTCCTGACTCCTGGCCTGGCTCAAGAGTCAGAGGAAGGCGCGGGTATCAGGACAGTAAACCTCGGAGGCGTGCAACTGCGACGCGTCGGCCGCATTAGAGCCAGTTTCTGATCCTCGTCCCCAGAATGCTCGCTGAGCGAACGCCCCCTGGAGACCCGGAGAGCTTAGGAAAATACATCTGAATTCAAAGAGAGTAGCGTGTTTAATTTGAAAACATTCCTCTAGCCTGAAGCCGCCGCCTCGTATCTGTTGTTTGGCCCGGACGTGACCCTCCCCACATCCCCTTTTCTTCCCATCGCTCCCCGGCTGGCTCTGTCGCAGAAACAAACACAAACACAAACACAACACCACCTCAGGTGTTTCTGCGTCTCCTCCGATCGAGGGAGAACATCGGCGCTGTACATCAAAGCTGTGCGCACTACATCTGCCCCGCTGTGCTTTACTGTGCCCGGCGTTTGTTGTTTTTGCCAGGGGACATGGATAGCAGACTGTCTCCGAGGCAAAAATAGAGACGGTCTGTTCCTCCTGTGAGACAACAGTGAATTAAAAGAAGAAGAAGAGTGGAGGGAGTCTCTAATAGGTGCAGGAGCTGCAGGATGAGCTGTAGCTGGCTGCTCAGTGGAGGACTCGTGTGTTTGCAATGCCGGGATGTGTGCAAAGTGAACAAGAGCTGCACTGTTTTGGAGTAAATTGGGCTTCGGGAGTTGAGAAAACACTCCAAGCTTGAAGTTATTTCTGCCTTGAACAGCGGGAGAGAAATCATAGAAATGAGAAGAAGCTAAAAGAACGAATGCAGCAGGGATTCAGAGCTCTTCATTATCTTCCAGAATGATCATTAGCGTGGAATAAGGAAATAAAATTAACACCGTGCACTGCTCTGAAGCAGCAGCTCTCAGAACAAGCCAGTAAATCATTTTGACACCCGAGTGGGAAAAACATCCCTTTTTACCATCTGCCTGCTCAGATCCGCCTTCAGTCCTGTGACACAGTTTGATCCAGTCGTGTTTACGTAGCGGCAGTTACAACGCCGCCGCCGTCTCGTGGCGCTTTCGCCGAGAAAAGCCGCGATGAGCGTCGGCAGAGCGACACTAGGGAAGGATGGAGCGGAGCCAGAGGAGCGAGCGCCTGGCTGCGTTATGGAGAGAATGTGCAAAAGGCAGCGGACATCCTGCGCCTGTGTAGAAGCACAGTCTCCAAAGGGCGATTCTGAGCCTGGGTTTCCACGCCGTTCTGTGCATCCAGCCTGACCACGCGTGATGCACCAAAACAAACGACGAGTCGCTCCCTCCTGCTGTTAAGATTTTAGTTTTAATACCATTCAACCTGAAACACATCCAGCACGATCAGCACGGCTTTCAGCCGCTTGATTTTTCCTTTAAAGTGCACAAAGCGGTGCTCAGTTTCAACCACCGAGCTGCGGCTGCAATTGGAAACGCCGATCCGTCCGTAAAGGAATATGACAAACTGAAGAGCAGAGGGATGAAAGTCCGTTGTTTAAAGGGACGGCCTGTCAGCGGGGAGAGAGCGACCACCCAGTGGCTGTTGTCATGGAGATTGACTCAACAATGAGAGGCGCGCTGGAGTAATGACGGAAAATGAAAGTGACATGTGAGAAATTGATTTTAGGGAGGACGGGGGAGGGAACGTCCACGTTTCTGTCATCAGTCTTTAAGGACGGATTAGAGTTGAGGCATCTCTCTGTTGGCTTCAGTCGCT
The DNA here is from genome assembly GCF_902148845.1 of Salarias fasciatus. Lineage (NCBI taxonomy): Eukaryota > Metazoa > Chordata > Actinopteri > Blenniiformes > Blenniidae > Salarias > Salarias fasciatus. The sequence continues at coordinate 29,379,730 of NC_043760.1, read as the reverse complement.
GGTCGGATTGACCTTTCTAATAGCAGGCTGAGGCCAGGAGAACACCTGAAGGACTGTTGATGGTTTATGTTAGAAATTAGTAAAAGATGCCTAAAATGAAGACAAATCTATCCAATACAAGAAGATAATGCTTAGATCAAAAATATTGTCTTTGAGTATGTCAGGTGAACTCAAATCCATCACGTAGGGCTGAACAGGAAACTTTATCCAGTAGGTTAAAACACACAGTATGCTTCAGTGGAGAGAGCTGTTTGAACATCCTGAGCGTCTGTTTCCATTATGAACACATGAATACATGAATACATGACTCACTGTGTGACTAAACTTTAGGTAATCACGGATCCAAACTAATACTTGGGTACTTCGTATCACCACCATGTCGTTTGGTCACACAGAGAAGCTGAGCTGGACCCTCACCCGCCGAACACGCCGACCGGTCTGAACACTCGCCGCCACGCTGGGTATCGAGCGCTGCGCTGTGTGAAGTTGAGCCATCTGTGTGCTGGAAGCTCCAGTTGGTCCTCGGCTCATGAGTCAGTCAGGTGCTTCAGCGCCGAGCAGCCACGGCGTAATTAAATCACAGTTTGAGGGATGAACGTGTTTCTTTAGCTTGTTGAGGGGCGATTGGTGTTTGAATTCTTCAGTGTGAATAGAGTAAAATATTCAATTAACTGTGTCAAAACTCCTGAATTTGGGCATTTCCATGAATGAAATCGCCCATAAAGTCTTGTCTATGGTGTATTTATCAGTCTGTTGCTCTGGAGGAGAGAAGCACTCCATTATATTGATGTTATTTAACAAGCAAGTTGTGATGATCAGAATAAGGATTGAAGGGCTGGAACAGTCTGAAGGCCTCCGCCTCTCTATAACGGGTCTCTGAACGCAGCAGAGGTCCAGCTGAAAACTCTTCCCGTCATTTATCTGCCATTAGTTCTGCATACTTATGTTTTAAAGCCACAGTAATTGTCTGCTGCTCAGACCGGCGGCAGTCAGAGCGCTGCTGCTCTGTCAGGGATCTTACTGCTGGGATGAAGACATCTTCTCTCCGTTTGCGTGTCTTCCTCTCTGTCCTGTTGCGATCCGATGGAGGGAAACACTCCGGGAGCTGTCCTCAGGTGGTTTCAGTTTCAAACCTGTTTTTATTTTGATGGATTTGTGTGTGTGGAGCCTGTCTGGCTCCCCGGCGCTGACGGAGAGCGTTCCGGAGAGCTCGTGTCGGACGCCACTTCCTCCGATTGAGATCTGTGGACATGTGACAAGCAGAAAATCCTCGGTATGATTGGCAGACAGGAAGATTGCGTGAAATAATGAGCCGTTTCAGTGGAGGGCTGACTCACTTTTATTCAGGGGGAGAGTGTAAAACAGTGGAAAGTGTGTCAGCAGCAAGTGGAAAAGGCCGAGTCTGGTCCTCAGACCGGGTCTGCAGTCGGAGACTCATGGCTCACGGCGGCTGGAGTGGAGCGTCTGGCTTCTCGGCCGTCCTCCGGCCCGCTCGCTCTGGCTGCCAGTAGGGAGTAAAGCAGTCCTCCTTCCTGTGAGAAGCAGCCACTGCAAACAGAGTGGAGCGGAGGGGGAGGTGGAGATGCCCTCCCATTGGCTGCACTTCGGCTGTCTTTGACCTGAATGCCAAACACAGAAAGCTCTGCCAGACGGGTTTTTTCTTTAAACATCCCCTCTTTTTTTTATAATCCTCTTTTACTTTCCCGCTGTCTTTGTGCGGCGTTGAAAGAGCCTCTAAACGACCCCCCCTCTCAACAGAAGGGAGTTGTGAAGTGCTGGTGAAACCCGGCTCAGCGGTCCGCCGCTCGCCTTTCCTCTTTTAACTCTCTTCGCGGAGGAATGGTGGGGTCATGAGGAGCAGCAGCTCTCCGCCTTCCTGCTATTTAGACTCGGCCTCTTCCCAAACTGCTGTTGTGGATCTTTGTGTTCGTTCTCACGGGGGGAAACAGGGAGTTTTTGTTCAACCACCTGTTTCATTTGTTAACCGCATCGTGGAAATAAGATAGTGGCTTTAATCATATAAAACACGTGTTGTATTTTCCTCCCTGTAGAGAGCATCCGTTGAATCACTGAATTAGAAAAGGCTTCTTTCGGCTGGTTTCTGTTTTAACGGACGGTGACGGAGGCCACCGGCCACTCGGGACCAGGGACCTGGTTGAGACTGGCGTTGGCATCAGCTGCCCAGTGGGTGAGAAGAAGAAAGTCAAGGAGACAGATTTCTGTCTTATGAATAAAGAGAAGGATGTTACTCATGAAAACCACTTTATTCTCCAGTCAGCTGGTTTTCAGCTGTTGCTGCTCTGCTTTCTGCCTGAATTAGACTCAGCTGCAGGTGAATGAACTTGTTCTATAAAACTTCGTAGTTTCTTTTAAGTATTTGACTTTTTTTTTAATTTAACTGCAGGTATTTGGTTAGTTTAGCTTCTAAAGTAGGGTGAGGATTGATGATGGTGAAGGTTGCGGCTACAGAAATACACACAGAACATGCTATTCTATTCTTTAGCACGCTAGCATCCGTTAGCGACTCGTCTGCTGCCAACAACAAATTAACATTTATTACCACACAAACATAAAACTACTGAAAATTGGTAACGTTGAGTACTGGCACCGTCAAATACGATTAAACTCTTTCTAACAAAAGCTTTAATAGGGCGCGTGCCGCCGCTTCGCTACAAGCAGCGGACACCAGAATCCAGGAGTACTGACAACAATCACAACCCCGGCGCTCGGCCCTGAGCTCCAGAGGTCGGCGAGGAGCGGATCTCCTCCCTGCTGTTCCTCAGATACGTTACCGTCCTCTGTCGTCTGAACCCGCGCTGCCGGCGGCGTCTCTGGAGTGATGCAACGCCACGTAATCGCAACGTGGATGCTTGCAAGGACGTTCAGGTCTTCCTGTGGTAAATCAGAGTCATGCCGAGTCCATCCAGATGGATTATGGGTAAATAAATCCTGGACCTGTTTGTCCTTGACTCCCCGGATGTGTGTCGTCCTCTTGCCTCGGTTCACAGCTGTCCTTTCTGGATGTGACCATCAGTTCGTGCCTGGTTTTACTTGTTCGTTGTGGATTTGGATGTTCTGGTTGTTCTGTGATAATCTCTGAGCTGGCTGCGTTTTTCTTGGGGTGTGTCTTTGTGTTTTTTTTTTTTTTTCAGTGGCTTTGTGGGGTTTCTTCTGATAGTTTGGCGTCTGTTTGATTCTGTCTTGTTGGCATCGCGGCTGTGGCCAGTGCTCGGCACTCCGTACGCCTGTTTGGCCACTCGGTGTCACTTCGTTGCATCTCGGTGGCGGTTTTTGATTCGATGGTAATTTTGTGTCGCCTTCCGAAACAACATGCGGCTCTCAAGATGGCAGCTCTCACACAAAGGACTGGCTCCAGATTTATTCTAATCAAATCAGACTTGCCATATGAGGAGACGGCTTCAAGTCCATCAAATTCAGTTCTTCATGGACTCATGCTGGTCCCAATAAATGTGACACCCTCCAGCAAATTAGACTGCCTGTTTGTTTATTGGCTGAAGATTTGTGCGAGCATGATCCGTATCGGAATAGCAGGGCGCTGTAATTGGTTGTCGCAGAGAAGAGCACTCCAGGTGAGAGGAGGGGAGGAAGGCTCGCCAAGGCCGGGTCGAACGCCGTCCACACCCTCCGACCTGCTTTATATTCCAATATCTCAAACGCAGCCGCCGTAACAATACCAGGGAGCGGGTTCCCGCTCCGGCTTCATTAGCTTTCTCTCATCCACTCACACCAGTAGGAATAAATGTGATAATAAAAGGAGGGGAAGGAGGGGCGGTGGCGTGATCCGGCCGCCGCCCGAGGCGCAGAGGAGACGCCTCGCATGCCTCCTGCCGTTGGAGGCTTGACGTCACCGTCCCTCACTGTGTCATAAATCTGTCTTTCCTCTTCTATTTCCTGCGTTCCTCAGAGATGTGCAGCTGCTGCTTCTCTCGCTCTCTCTCTCTCTCTCTCTCTCACTGACCCTTCCTCTCTTCCTCGCCACTCTCTCGCCCCACTGCAGTGAAAGTTGTCTCATTGACCCAGTTTACATGGGTGTTTTTTTCAATCCGATTGTAAACAATCATATTAATGGAATGTAATCATGAACAGCATACAAAGCGATCCACGATGAATCCTCGTCCACCAGGACCCTGGGTGAAGTGGATTATACAGCGTCCTGTGACATGCGCAAAAAAGTCTCACGAGGAACTTCCAGGTCTTTTCTCTGCGGCAGCAGTCCTCAGCGCCGAGCAGAGTGTTTTATCTGCTGATATCTGCTCAGATAATGTCCCAACACCTCCATGATACGCTGCTGAAGGAGCGGCTGCTCCCCTGGCCGGAGCACTGCCGCGCCGAGCGCCACGTCTCGGCGTGTGCTGTGCTCCGCATGCCGATGTTTCGAATTAACTGGTGCCCGTGTTAACTTGTGACCAATTGATGACTGAAACATGTAGTCGTTCTGGTGAACGTCGGCTATCGACAGTTACAGTGAGTGTATACGTTTAAAGTCTTTTGTGAGTCTTACTTTAACAACTGCTGTTATCAGCAGGTGTCTACACAGACCTCCGCCATCATTTGTTAACACGGGAACCAGTTAATCCATAACACCAGCCGGCGATTGCTCGTATTCTGCCACGGAGCTCTTTATACAACTCGCTGTTTCACAGTTTGCTTCCATCTCGCCTCTCCAGTGTTTGTTCTCTCGGGGTTTTTATTAAAAAAGTGTTTTTCAACCACCGTCGTGTTCTTCTGCTTGTTTTTGACTGTCCTGCTTCCTGTTTACTGCACACCTCATCACGTTATTACATACGAGGGAACGCATGCGCGGAACAAATAATCCCCCGTTCAATCCTGTTCAATCCCCGTTCTGCCAGGCGCGTTTATAAGGGACGCGGAGCGGATTGTCGATCGGTGTACACCACCTCGTACAATCGGCTCCGAAATACAATCCGCTTCGAGTGAAGCGGATCCACTCTGTGTTTACATGACGCATTTACAATCCGCTTCACCATATAAGCGGATTATACGTGGTCCATGTAAACGTGCCTGTTCAGAGAGTTGAGCAGTGTAACTCGTGGTGAACTCGCCGCCGTGCCGTCCCCGTCCCGGCCTGTGGAGAAATCCGGCTCTATGGCTTGAGTGACGGCGAGCCGAGGCACATTGCGGCGCTCCGCCGGACAAACCGCTGCCCTCCGCTGTGGAGAAAGACGAGCAATTAGCCGATCTCCCGCAGCGACACAGAGACCTGTTTTCCTGCGGTGACTGTACCTTCGGGAAGGCGTTCCGTCTGGGCCGCGCTGCGCCCGGCGGTGCCGGCGGCCTAATTGACGGAGAATTGAGTCATCTGCTGCTCTGGAGTGCTCGCATTTGCATTTGATGAAACGTTAGCCTACATGGAGGATGTCGGTGGCAGCGGCAGTGAGCGAGCGCTCCGTACGGCCTAATTTGTGCGGCTCGGCTCTGTGAGTCACGACTCCGGCGGCTGGCGGCGCTTCATCTGCTCTGCCCTCTCATTAAGGGATGAAGAATAAATGATCCGGCTGATGTTTAATCTGTGTGCAGCTAAATTAACTCCTGCTGCGCTCTTCCTTTTCTGCATCCGAGCTCAGAGTTGCAGACGCACGTGCAATCTCAGCTTCATCTATTAACATTTTTATGAACAGCCTGTGGATCGCTGCCACCTTGAGTGTGTGTGTGTGTGTGTGTGTGTGTGTGTTTCCGCCCTGATGTGGCATCACTGGTGTGTGTCCTCCAGTGCTGGCAGACTGTCACCAATCTGTGATGTGTGTAGAAACACACATCGATGCTGTACAGAGGAATGTGGTTCATCACGTGGAGACGGTGTTCTGTTCTCCCACAATTCAGTCTGATCTCGTTTACATCTCCCTTCGTGGGCGGCGCAATCTAATAAAGATGGTGTTCTGGATTACATTCCGTGCGGACCGTGTGTGTTCAGAGGAAAACCGTGTAAAACACCAGGTGAATGATTGTATCTGCCTGTGATGTTGAGGAGGAAGGTCCCTGGACTGATGAGGAATAAATGGATGTATAGAGAGAAGAACGTCCGAACAATAAGGAGGAGGCTTTTTTTGTCTTTTAATGACTGCTCGACATTGTGAAAACTGTCATAATGCACAGTGGCTCCTCATTTCTACTTTCGTCATGTGACTTATTCTATCCTGCAGGTGAGATCGTTTTCCTAACAGTCTGACCAGATAAGTGGAATTCAGGGTGAGATTGTTTTAGCTCACGTTTTCTCCCCCGTCTGGCATTGACCACCAGAGCTGCTGCACATTTCAGACTCGTGTCGGTTTGAAGCGGCAGAAGTTTTCATTCGTCACGGTGGAGCCGTGGATAACTGACTTACCTGGCCGCCATCATTAAATCGCTCTTAAAAGTGTATTACGCCCAGTTGAGTTGTAGACAGTATTTTACAGTCGATTTCAGCTCCTGAAGTGTCAAAGCTGTAAATCACCTGCTTAATAACTGCAAACAGCCTCAAACAGCTTTTTATAGGAAGTAAAGAGACGGTTTCATTTCATCCTCCTGTTCCAGGATCACCCAGAAGCTTTACTACTTAAGTTTGGGCCTTTATTCTGTCACTTAATTCACTTTTATTGCAAAAGAAAATCTTTTTATCTGCACCAGTTTGGCTTGATTTTCTCTCCTTCCTTCCAGTGGGCCCGTCTCCAGACGGCTAACTTGGCACGGGGCTGAATGTAAACTGGACCGCTCAGATGGTTCTCATACCGTGAGACGGCGTTTATCAGAGAAAAGCTCCTCGCCGGGCAGGAATAAATGAAATCTCACTCTCCACACCTCCTTCCCTCTGGATCAGCTGCTGAAGCGGACCTGTGTGGCTGACCTGAGCTCCAGTCCGGGGAACTGGAGCGTGTAATCGCTCGCCGTCCTTCTAGCAATGTGAAGAGGAAGGGGTGTGTTTTCAGATCTTCTCATCATTCCAGTGCAGTAACCTGAGTTTCAGTCCCGGTTTCATCGTCCGGTTCCGCCACAAACACGGGTCTGGTTATGTAATCTCAGCCTTGTGATGGACCGGCAGCCCGCTCGGTGAATATCCGCTCTAATGCCGGGATAAGCGCTTTAAAAACTGTGTGCACCGATGGAAATGGATTATTTTTGTAATGACTTCCCGCTTGTCACATCAGCGCTGAGCCTTCCATACGCACACCTCAGAATTACCACGCATCAGGAGACGGACAAGGCCGCGCCGCGCTGCTGGTATATTGATCACTGTTTATGTTCAGTGAAGTAGAGACAGAGAGGAGCCTGCTCAGTTATGGTTTAACTGGTCAAACAGCTTGGTTCACCTGTAAGCGAACGCTGGTGTAGTGAAGTTAAATTCACAAAAATATCTTTCAATAAAGTAAGAAAAAAAAAAACTGCACTCAGTCTTTCGAAAACGAGACATAAATAAAATACAATGAGAGAAAGAAGCTTCAGTGAAGTAGCCCAAAATTAATACTTTGTTAAACTGGTCCACAGTAACACTCCTCAGGTCTGAGTGCACTGCCACAACATTCAACAGAGTCATGAAAAGAACGGTTGAAGGAGCCGTCTCCTGCTTTTCCCAGCCTGCAGAAGACCCCTACAGTCAGTAATCAGCTGTTTTAGCCCCATTAGCACTACTGAGTGCTTTATACCAGGAAATGTTGGTAATTCTATCTGCTGTGTTTTCAACCAAACAGCTGGACTTCACGTTGCCCCGGAACCTGCATAACAGCATGACCAGGACGAACATAGACGTATGATGTGGTGCATCTGCCAAGTCTATGTTGTATATATCTATGGTGCCTCGGTGAGGCCATCCTGTGGAGGCGGGCGGGGCGGGGCGGGGCGTCGCGGTTGAGTTGCGAAGAACTGAAACACCGTTGTTTGGCGTCAAATCGTAACCACGATTAAAATTCTGTTAACTGAGCAGCAGGAACAGATGTGGAGTAAGAGAAGGACGGGCTGCTTTCTATCGCAGCTCCACTCTGACGTTTTTAATTCGGTCCGTTCTTTGTTGACCCAGAATCGCTGCTGCCAGTGTCTTCAGCTCTGACTCCCACTGTCCCACCTTCTACCGTCTGTCCATCACAGTCTGTGTGTGTTTTCTTGTTACGGATGAGAACAGCAGCATGTACCCGAGTCGTTGTCGGTGTTTGTGGCGTTTCCGTGTGGACGGCCTTGCTCTAACGGCGGCGGCGTCCCTCCTCTTCCTCTCCGCAGGGGGACTCCATGAAAGATGACAGAGGAGGTGATTGTTGTAGCCAAGTGGGACTACACGGCCCAGCAGGACCAGGAACTTGACATCCGGAAAAATGAGCGTCTCTTCCTCCTGGACGACTCCAAGACGTGGTGGCGCGTCCGCAACGCCGCCAACCAGACGGGCTACGTGCCCTCCAACTACGTGGAGCGCAAGAACAGCCTGAAGAAAGGCTCGCTGGTCAAGAACATCAAGGACACGCTGGGTGAGCATCTTTTGGCTCTTTACAGGATTATTTTCAGTCACAGCGTTGATCTCGGCACGGTCCTCTGAGCGCCGCCCGCTCCCCAGTGGAGCAGACAGGAAGTGGGCCGGCGGCCGGCGTGCGCTCACGGCTGAAACACGGGCTGGGAGCTGTCACTCCGCCCTCGGGGAGCCGGCCGCCGCTCTCAGCTGTCAGCACGCCGTCTCCCAGTCCCCCGCCATGACTGGAATACACCAGACACCGAGCGCAGCGATCAGCTTATGACACGGCGAGCTGCAGAATGTCTGTGCTCCACTTCCTGCCCCTCACAGGGAATCATGGGAATGTGGAGGTTTGATTTAGCCAACACCAAATCACTCCATCTCAGTCTGTTTTTAAATGGAAAGAAAGATGCAAGGCTCTGACTCCACTGGAGGGTTTGATTCCCATTGACTCTGAGTGTCCTTGAGCACGAGCAGGTTCCTCCCAGTGTGTGTGTGTGTGCGTGTGTGTGTGGTGTGTGTGAAGCACTTTGAGACTGCTGAAGCGGTACAGATGTGCTACGAACGTGACGTCCCTTTGCTGTCCAGAGAGTTTTTGGAAGCACTCAGAATGAAAAATTCACCGCTGGTCGATTAGAGCGAGCTGCTCGTTCTGAGGGACGTTCAAGGACGGGTCCCAGCGTCGGTCGTCTGAGTTTCAGCAGGACGCAGTGTTTCAAACCGAGGGAGGACGGACTGGCTGACAGTAAAGGCAGATTTCACTGTGCTTTAATCGTGAAGAGTGAATTAGAGGTGAACTGAATGATCTCCCCGTCCTGCAGGCTGGTTTCTCTTCTGGATCTTTCTGGGTGTTTTTATCTCCTCTGCACCTCATTAAAATGCACTGCCTGTTGAAATGCACCGGGTCACCTGGAGAACAGGCTTCAGGTGGGATCATGTGACGTTTCCCACCAGCTTCAGCAGGCTGTGATGGGAAAAAGCTGCAAACCAGCCGATCTGACCTATTTCACTGCGTATTTCCCAGTCAGGCATGAATATTGCATGTTTAGCCTTCTCCGTCATGTCAGCAGAAACACGGCGGTGGGAAGAGATTAGAGGACAGTTTTTTGAGGATTGGAGCTGATTAATATAACATAATGAGTTAATTTTTCATTGAATAAAAACGCATGTGGTTTAGTTTCACGGTGGGAAGGTAAGCGTCCCGCTGTTCTTCGGGGAGCAGCGGCTTCAACTTTTTCCCAATATGATCATCCTGTGTGTCAGTACTGAGGGACCAGCTGTGGTCTGTGGTCCTCAGGGAGCGCAGGCCTTCCCTCCCTCCATCCCTCCATCCCTCCATCACCTGCTGCCTGAATACCCGGTCCGTCAGGAGTTTCCGGGCCGTCTGTTTGCTCGCTGTTGATTGATTGGAGGATGAATCGGCTGGAGAGCGGGGAGCCCTCTAGACGGGAGAGCAGGCGCTCAGTGGCGCAGGATCTATTTTAATTCTCATGATTTGGGGAATTTGAGGTAATGGCACATAATGATTGGGAATAATGAAGCTCCTAATCGCCCACAAAGCTTCGGGTAAGCAGCGTGACGTGACAGCCTCAGACGTCTCAGTGAATGAGGGGCTTCCAAACCAGGATGTGCCAGGATTCATAGGCAGGAACTGAAAAAATGATCGTCTCGCTCTTCCAGGAGCAGCGAAAACAGCCGGAGGCAGAGCTGCACTGAAATTCAGCCGGGCTGACAGATTCTGTAGCATCAGGTAGCTGCTTGTTGTTGTTGTTGTTGTTGTTGTGGGAACGGTAGCAGAGAGGAGAACAAAGAAAGAGAAGATGGAAACATCTGATGCAGATTCTAAGAGGACGAGATGATGGAGGGAAAGACATTAAAAATAGCAGCAGTAGCTGGATGTGTGTGTGTCTGTGTGTGTGTGTGTGTGTGTGGTGGGCTCGGTCTGGTCTAATGTGTGGATTCCTGCCCTCAGGGGAGCTGCGGCGCTATGTGGGCCACTGTCACCCTCAGCAGGGGTCACAGTGAGCCGACCCCCCCCCCCCCCCGTCCCCATTGACACCTCGGCTCTGCTGTGCTGTGATCAGGAGTTTGATTAGCGGCGGGACGGGCCTGCTAATGGTGGAGCTGAGTGACGGATCGACTCCGGCCCGACGGCCTCGTTCCATTTCAGTCTAAGTAGCTGCTTCGCGTCCGGCCGCTCTTCAGCGCTGAAAGCCTGAGAGAATCCGATGGGCGAGTCCGCGTTCACGCCGAGGTGACGCGCGAGAGGTGAGGTCAGGGGCTAATGGAAGTTAGTCACACTCCTGAAGCTGCCTCCTGATTGGCTGAGGTGACGGAGCGTGCGTTCGGCCTGTAATTACTGTTATCTCTGGCTTTTCCTCCTCGCTTGCCGTGCTTTAATGCGTTTGCCTCGATGGATGTCAATGATGCAGAATTGAATTATAAATAGCCGCCTGCTGCTTTGTGCCCCACTTTCCTTTCTCAGGAAGTAAGAACCAGGATCCGCCGGTACCGCAGCTCAGCTAGCTTTCAGCCCGGCGCAGATTTTACACCACGCATCCACCATCCGGCAGCTCCTAATAAAAACACATCCACAAGACGCTTTCAGGGAAGAGCCGAAAGCTCCAGAGGTGTTTCTGGCGTCCGTTTACACGACAACGGTGAAGAACCAGCCCTGCTGGAGGTGTGCGGTATTTCAGTCTTCATTCAGACTAACAACAGGCAAACATTTCAGTCTATTTCCAGCTGATTTTTAGGAGTTTCGTCCTTCTTTTTCAGCGTTTTTCAGACAATTTTGACATTTAGAATTCAAATGCTTATTTGAGCCACAGAAAATGAATTGAAATAAAGTTCAATATCAAAGAAGACAGGATAAAAATGAAATATAAACATGTACAAGGCTTGACTGTGACTAATGTAAGCACAGAAAATTTAAAATTAACAAAAACACAGCAGACACTATGAGGAGGGAGGTTATAGAGTCTTATGGACACAGAAGGAGACATTGAGACCGTTTAATCTCTGGTCTAATCCAGTTTGCAGTTTTTTTTTTGTTGTATTTTTAAGCTTTTTCCCCCAACTTTAGAAATTCTAGTCATTTTAGCATATTTTCTCATTTTAGGAATTTCTTTTTTAGTCTAAGAAATAAGTCATTTAGAAAATTTCTCTGATGTTTGAATGAAATGAAAACTCTATTAAAATGTTTATGTTGGTATAATTTAGTGAAAGCTTCAGGGAGCCACAGTCGAAGGATCAAAGGGCCAAATGAGGCTCCAGAGCCTCAGGTTGAACACCCCTGGTTTAGACATGGTGACATGCTGAGATCAGTTCTCTCTGGTGGAGCATCGATCCGTCTGGCTCCTGGTCACTGCTCACATGTTTATTACTGAAAACACACATTTCTTATATATATTCTATGTGCCTGGTGTGGAGGATTTTTTATTATTTTTTAATTTTGGGGAAAAAAAACAGATTTAAGGATAAAAGTCTTGATTATGTGACGACAGTCGTCGATGTGGCGCGAGTTACTGAAGCTGTAGAGGAACGTGGTTGAAGCTCGTCGTTTCAGGATCAGCAGCTCATCGCCGTCCTCTTCCTCACACTTGATTTGAGATGTTTTTTAAAGACTACACACACCTCAGTGTGTGTGTGTGTGGGGGTGGGGTGGGGGGGGGCGGGGGTGTTGTGCTGTTGTTTACACTCATTTCATCCAGTAATGCTCCCTCCGGCCTCCTCCGCCAGACTGAAGCAATAAGCTCCGCCCCCCTCTGGGTCCCCGTCCTCCGGGCTGGAAATGGACTCTCCTCTCAGGAGATGAAGAGGTTGCTGAGGGCTGGAGTGTGTGAGTGTGTGAGTGTGTGTGGGAGGAGGAAAGGTAGCTGCTGGAGCCTTGAAGTGGAAATGAGTGCAGAGGAAAGGTGTACTGTGTGTGTGTGTGTGTGTGTGTGTGTCCTTCTGCTTTCTGACGGCAGAGCCTCTGCCTCGGCCCTCCAGCCTCCTCAGACCTGTCAGGTCCATAAACATGGTCCTCTTGCTGTTCCCGCCTCGTGCTGCTGCTCGCCGTTCTCGTCAGCCGTGGACGAGCCGGTTCTCCTCTCTGTGGGGACCGTCCGCCGGGGCAGCGCCGTCCTCCCCCTGCACTCCGGCCTCTTCCTCTTCCTCCTCCTCCTCCTCCTCCTCCTCCTCCTCCTCCTCGGCGGCTTTGCCAGCGAGTTTCATGCTCCTCTGCGTGAACCCGGCCGTTCTCCGCAGCGTGTGATCGCTGTGCTCGCTGTGCTCGGCGCTGACGTTCCTGTGACGGTTCGCCGCCGCTCGCCTCCTCGGCTGCGTTCACCTGAGAGACCGCGTTTGAGGGGAAGATGGCGGCAGGTGAGGCGGCGGCGGGCTTTGATCTGGATGAGCCTGTCATCACCGGGCCCGCGGTGCCTGCTCCACTTTTCTATTCTGGGCCTTTTGATTCGTGCAGATGTGTGTCGGACGTGTCGACGGAATACCAAGCAGCTGCAGGAGGGCGCGGGCGGATGATCCCTCTGCGTTAATTCAGTTATCAGGAGCATCAGGCCGTCCTTCAGCGCTGATGCCACTTCCTGCGTGTCGGCTCCTGAGGCGGTCTCTGACGGTCTGCTGGACCCGCAGGACGACGCTGCCTCCATTAGTTTCCTGCTGACCTGAACTGCCTCCCTTCCCCGAGGAGCCCAGACCACTCCCCGCTTCCTGCAGCCTCTTCCCATCATCACGGCGCTCATTAGGAGCAGTTTCTGGTTTCAGTCTGGAACAGAAGAGTCTGGATCTCCACATCAGGAACTCAGATATCAGGATCTCAGCTCGACCGACGACTTTCTCAGTGTGAGAGTTTCTCCGGTTGGCGTTGGGCAGAACTCCGTCCTCCTGCGGCGTCCGACAACTGTGGTGTGAAGAGAGGCGTTCTGGTACGAAATGTCCTGGCCGCCGCCGGAGTCACTGTTCCTCTCGCCACCTGGAGACTCTGGGTGTGATGAAATCAGTCCGTTTCATCTTCATCTTCAGACCCTGACGCACAGATTCCTCTCAATAAGTAGGAATGTTGTTAACCTGACATTTAAATGTACACAGGGAGAACATGCAGACTCCACGCAGGAAGTCGTCCAGACCAAACCCAGTGCTAACCACTGCTCCACCGCTCCAGGGTGTCGGGGTTTGGGCCCAGCTCTGAACAGGAAGTGGGCAGCAGGCGGACCAAGGACCGAGCCGTGAAGCGTGAAACGTTCTCAGTCTGGTTTCTGCTCGTTTCCGCAGGTTTGGGAAAAACCAAGAGGAAGACGAGCGCCCGGGACGCGTCGCCCACGCCCAGCTCGGACACGGAGTACCCCTCCAACGGCGGCGGGGGCATGGGGGGCGTGGGCGGCGCCGCCGAGAGGATCTACGACCTCAACATCCCCGCCGTGGTGAAGTTCGCCTACACGGCGGAGCGGGACGACGAGCTGACCCTGCTGAAGGGGTCGAGGGTCACGGTGATGGAGAAGTGCAGCGACGGCTGGTGGCGCGGCAGCCAGGCGGGCCGCGTCGGCTGGTTCCCCTCCAACTACGTGCAGGAGGAGGTCGGGGGGGCGGAGGACCGGGACGGGGACGTCTCGCGCGGCTTCCAGGGGGGGGCGCCGCTGGCCAACGGCCGCGGCGCCGCGCTCCACCTGGTCCAGACGCTCTACCCCTTCAGCTCGGTGACGGAGGAGGAGCTGAACTTCGAGAAGGGGGAGGTGATGGAGGTGGTGGAGAAGCCGGAGAACGACCCCGAGTGGTGGCGGTGTCAGAACTCCCGCGGCGCCGTGGGCCTGGTCCCCAAGAACTACGTGATGGTGCTGGACGAGCGGCCCGGCCCGCCCTCCGGCTCGCCGCAGGCCCGCCTGGCGGCGCCGGCGCGCTCGGGCCGGTTCGCCGGGAGGGACTGGTACTACGGCAACATCCCCCGGCACCAGGCGGAGTGCATCCTGAACGAGCGCGGCGAGGAGGGCGACTTCCTCATACGGGACAGCGAGTCATCGGTGAGTCAGCGGGGGATGCGGGGGGGGGGGGGGGGGGGGGACTGACGCATTGATCTGTCACCACCGAGAGGAGGCGGAGCCTGAAGAAGGTTCTCAGTGAATCAGACTCTTTTAGAACCAGCAGGAGAAACCCGGTAAACTGTGAGAGAAATGAAAACATACAGCTGTTCAGCTCGAGTCAGCCGTCAGGGTGTTCAGGAAAACACTCATCAATACTATCAATAGATGAGGAGCTAACAGTCGATCAGACTGTGACAAAAAGACAGTCAGAGACACAGCGAGTGAGGAGGAGGATGAATCTAAATGAGGATGTTCACTGAATGAGGCTATCGTCCACAGATCGGTTTGGAAAAGGCAAAAAACTGAATTAAAACTGCTTCTCTCTGGAATGAAGGGCTTGGGTTGATGGGTGCTCATGCCACAGATGCATCCTCCTCGGCAGCGTGGCTTTTCAAAGGCATGACATGAATTGTTACAACAAAGACCTGGTCTTCCACATGTACATGTTTGAGCTTTAGCTTATATTAAAGCAACTGAAATCTGATGCACTATAGAGACAAAACGGACTTAAAGGATTAATACACAGCAAATATATAAAACATAAAAAGCATGGCGGAGAATAGGAAAATACATATAAAATCAGGTTATTTGCTGCCAGAATCAGTTAAACAGTTAAATATGGAATCAAGTATTTTTAATTCTCTTTCACAAAACCTCCAAGAGACAGAAGCCTGTTTTTGTCTCATTTGTTCAGAATTCCTGCTGAAGACAGTTTAAACCTTCAATCTAAACACATGGATATTGTTTCCCCCTCTGAGCTGCAGAGTCCTGCTCAGTGGTCTGAAGCTGCAGATTGTTTCTCAGGAGATGAACTCTGAAGTGTTTTGGCTCCAGATTCTGCAGAGTCAACGGAAAACTGAACTAAACTAGAAAAGAAGCGTGGAGTTAAAGAATCAGAGCTGAGCTGCTCTGCTTCGCTTCGGACCGGTTATTCCTGCTGCTGTAGAAGTGAGGAGATGCCGCCCCCTGCTGGCGCCGCAGTGTAACACCCCCACCTGTTTGACCCACTGCTCCTCTCCCGTTTCCGCCCGCAGCCCAGCGACTTCTCGGTGTCTCTGAAGGCGGTGGGGAAGAACAAGCACTTTAAGGTGCAGCTGTCGGACGGGGCGTACTGCATCGGCCAGCGCCGCTTCGCCTCCATGGACGAGCTGGTGGAGCACTACAAGAAGGCGCCCATCTTCACCAGCGAGCACGGCGAGAAGCTCTACCTGGTCAAGGCGCTGCTGTGACTCCCGGGGCCCGGCTCCGACACTGGATCTCACACACACACACACACGAACACACACACACACACACACACACACACACACACGGCGCCCGAGGCCTTGCTGGGGGCGGAGCTCTCCCCCTGATGTCCAGCTTCATGTCCATTAACGAACACACACATCGCCAGTCTCGCCATTGCTCTTAACCCTCACCGGAGACGCCCGGCGGTCCACAGGACCCCCGGCGGTCCCCGGGCACCCATCCTTCTGCTTCGTCGGTTTGTTCTAGAGACAGACGCTCGTTCCTTCCTTGATTTTTGATGATTTAGAGTCCTCTCCGGAGGTTGGAACCGTTGCTTCATCCACTGACTTCACTAAGTGACCAGAATCACTCTCTTGCCTTGTTCTTCTCATCGCCACCGTTCCTCCACATGACTCTCCTCCCTGTTCGATCGTGTTTCCCGTCTCTCCCCTGGGTGGACTGCCGCCGTGGGGAGGCGGCGTCGCTGCAGCAGGGGAGACCCGGGACTTCCTGTCGAGTCTGAATGTGTTTCTGTGTAACCGAATGTGTAACCGACTGGGCGCCGTCGTCGTCTGCTCATGCAGCATCTCCACGGTTTGTTTCTCTGAATGACGCCTAAAACGACTGGAGACTCCAGGAGGGATTAAAAGTCGTTAATCCTAGTTTTCTCACATTAAGTGTGAGTTCAGCCCATTTATTGACGAAACCCCCCCCCAAACAGCAGAGCAGGGAGCCACTGTCGGTCAGGCCTGGCTGTTCATAGATAGTGTGAAAAAAACAATTCAGAGAAAGTTTCTCTTCTTGGAAATGATGAAAACACTAATTCCAGATCCGTGGTGAGCTGACCGCCTGCTGCAGGAGGAGAGGAGAGGAGAGGAGAGGAGAGGAGAGGAGAGGAGAGGAGAGGAGAGGAGAGGAGAGGAGAGGAGAGGAGAGGAGAGGAGAGGAGAGGAGAGGCCTTTTGCTGTCTGCCTGGAATCAAGTGTTCTTTACCAAACAGACGGAGAGCAGAATGAGGAGCAGTGGGCGGAGCTCCGGGGAAACGTGTTTTAACGGTACTTTCATGAGAACGCTGTGCCTGAACGCCGTGGGGCTCCAGGTTTCAGAGTTCAGACTCAGGCTGACTGACAAACGGTACTTTTCCCCGGAACTCGGTGGCAGAGAGTCTCACAGCGACGACCTGACCGCAGCTTCAGTGACCAGACTTCCTTTACCGAGGCCAGGACTGCTCCAGCTGCAGCCGTCTACAGTACAAGATGTTGACCTCACACAGACACACACACACACGCACACACACACACACACACACACACACACACACACGCCATCTCATCTGCGTTGGCTCATATGGGTGGTGTGAACGTGGTGCGAACGCCACACACCTGGAGGTAACCTGTGAAGTCTGCCGCTGCGTGGAGGCGCCGTGTGTTCGCCGTCGCTCACTGTCAGCAAACCAAAAGCCTCCTCGGTTCGATTCTGACGACTCGTCCCACCAAACCTGTCCCCCTTCGATTCCAGTGGCGGCGCGACTCTGCTTACGGACGGGAGTGTTGATCCTGGGGTCCTCAGCTTTTATACGATATATCTGAATGTTATTGAGCATTGCTATTTAATTCTTGTCTCCACTGTATGTATATATTCAGAATAAGAAGAGGTGCATATATGAATCAGGCAGATCCAGCTACGGTACTGTATCACCGACGACGTGATGAGAATTCAGATACTTTTGTTCAATAAAACTTTTTGAAGAATACTAAACCACAGGTTTGGACGTGTGTCAGTCGTCCTTCTTGGTAATGAAACCTGGATTTCTGTTCAGCAGTGAGCGCTTCTCTTTTCAGTCCGATGAAATGACGTTACCACATGGTGAATGGTTCAGATGCAGCCGAGTCACAGAAAAGCTACAGACTCTACATTCATGATCTTCCTGCTCCTGCCGCTGCAGTTGGATAATTGCTCTAAGGAGTGTGTTTGGAACGGTTCAGTTCGTGAGGTGAGTTACTCTGTTTTCAGTCCGGTCAGACTTTATTGACTTGTTGTCCATGAACTGCTCTGAAAACCTGAAAGAAAGTTTGGGGGAAACTTTGCATTGATTAAAACGTTGATGGAGAAGAGAAAATGAAGGAAGAAGTTCAGAAAACGATGCAACTCAGAAAACTGCTGGGCTAAAATCATCGACAAAGCTTTAAAATGCAACGTAACATCCTCCACAGACCAACATGGTTTCTTCATTCCAGCCTTCTCCATGTTTGGATTTAGAATGTAGCGTCCAGTGTTCCCAATGCGAGGAAATAAGAACTGTTTTAGTGATTTTCAGCTTGACTCACAGTTTGAATCACACTGCTAATATTAAAACACACAAACTCCCAGGAAGTTGAATAATCATCAATTACGTCTCTTTTGGGAACTGGTCAATCACCAAATCCAGTCCAGACCTTCTTTATCCATAAAGCACTTAAACACTAAATAAACACTTTAAAAAATAAAAATGTGAGTCTAAATAAAAGTCCTGACCTACTTGATGTCTTGTGATCTCCATGTCCTGTGAAGCGCTCCCAGCTGTGGCTGTCCCTGGCAGCGGGCGGCGGCGCTGGCTCGCCCTCGCACATGGCGCCGCCAGCCCGGGGGCAGCAGCTGAAGCTGTCCCTGCTGCCTCATGCCCCAGTGTCAAGATCAGAAGGAGGGTCTGGAGCGAGACGCTCCGGCTGGTCTGTCATCTTTGACTGAGAGGTCAGAGGTGGGACGTTTGCTGGTTCGATTCCCGCAGTGGACCCTTGATGGTCACTGAAACTCTGGGAAAAATAAGGTCAAAGTTCACCTGAAGGTTACATGAATAATGCTCTCTCCAGATGCCGTTACACGCTTCGGATCGACCCACACACTCCTCCGGTCACTCATCAGAAATGAATGAGGGTCATTTGACGGCAGAGACTTCTCCACCGTCCAGCTTCTCCTGGTCTCAGATGGAGTCAGAAGAGACTCGGCAAATAAAACGACAATCATCTGTTTTCACAGGAGCAGGAATCCATCCAAACATCCCCTGAACGCAGAGCCAGGCGTGGACGTGGAGACAGAACCATCTGGAGGCCCTTGCGGGTCTGTTCAGGTCTCAGGACTCGAATGTAAACCACGCCACACACTCACAAACTGGATTACACACCTCAAATCTAATGACACACACATCCAGTTTGTCACGCCCACACAAACCTGCGTGTGTTTACATTTACACACACACTCACAAACTGCGCTGCAGACACTGAAACGCTGCTCAGTTCACAGGATGTGATAAAACTGGGGGCGGAAAGAGCCGATCGGCCCGCTGAGGGTCGGACAGATTGATCTTCCTCCGCTCTAACGGCTCTTCAGGCGTTTGGGTTTCCTCCCACAGCGAGGCCGAGACAGTGAGTGAGTGTGTGTGGAGGAACTCTATAAACTCCACTGAGGATAAAAACTGATGGATGAGATCAAATCAGTCCATCCAGCGGTGATTCCTGCCTCTGTCCACATGGTGGCAACAGTGAGCTGTTCTCACAGCAAGCCGAATTCTGCTCAACAGGTCACTTCTCTGAGCACGATGGGAAATAAACCCAACTGACTGAATATTTTCATTTAATACGATTACATTTTATTCTAAAGAAGTCCATATTGTCAGGGATTGCTTGGCAGCGGATTGCACAGCGAGCAGATGATGACTGATTGTTCTTTTAAGTGGGATAATTAACTGACCTGAACGGATCTCATTCACTGACTCACTCAGGTTGCTGCAGTTGCAGCACATCGCTGTAGTTATGTAATAATGAATGCAACGTGAGCCCAGACTGCAGTTTATACCACATTCAAAGTATTGTCTCACTCAGAAAGCGAAGTCGCAAAAAGAGCAGTGAGTGTCTTTACAGCGCGTTACTGGATACAGTCACTGAAGTTCCACAGAGGGTAGGATGCTTTATAAAAATGAAACAACAATATGGACACCTCAGAAATCTGATGGTGACCAGAAACATTGACAAGAATGTTTGGTCCTGTTGTAAAAAATCAAGTGAAACGTCTTACTGGGTGATGGAAAAGCATCTATTTTCCCATTTCCAAACGGTCTGAAGTGCAGGAAGTAGAACAAATTGCCAATAACAGAGCTTGAAATGTTTGTTTGGATCCCACTCAAGCCCCGGTTTGTTTCTCTCAGTTCGTGGCTAAAGACTGGCAATCAAACACAAAGTCACACAGAGCAAAACAGAGCATGAAAACACGAGGATGAAAAGTGAAAAACTGCCCGTTTGTTCCGTCCAGAGGAGGAAAAAAGAGACAAGCTGACTTCTGTGGAATGGGTTGTTACTTTCAAGAGAATTCATATAAAACACAGCGAGCGTCGGAGCGGCTAAACCACAGTATCAAATGTTAAACTGTGGAATAAATGCTTTCCTGCCAACAGCTGAAGAGGAAACTGGAGCCGCGGCGCTCACACAGGATGCTGCTGTTTGCTATCTTGTAAAACGGGTGAAAAATGAGGAGAAGCAACATGTTACACTTCCTCCATCAAAGGAAACCATGGAAAAGCAGAACATGAAGCAGCGTGTGGAAGCCGCCTCGCGCTGTGATGTTACAGTGAGCAGGTATTTCTTTGTCGGGGAGATTGAACGGACGCCGTTTCAGAGGTTGTCGAGTTTGACTCATACATATAACCACACTTTACAGCAGGTTTATCGACTGCATAATGGATCCTGCCACACTCTATTGTACATTTCCACAGCTATTTTCCATTTTCAGTCAATAGCAGAGCTGATTGAAGCTCAGCCGGAGTGTCTGAGCCTCCACTGAGTTCTTAGCAGACAGCAGGAAGGCTTTCGCTTTGTGTGTTCATTATCTGCATGTTTTCATTACCCTGCTCTGTTCATCTGGAGGCCGAGCTGTCAACAGCACGACAGTTCTGTTCTCTGGTTCCGCTGGTCAGTGGATTAGCGTTTTATCTGCAGAACAATGGAAGTTAACGGAGTGTTTCCTGATGATGTTCCGACAGGAAGCATGTATGATGTGAAGAGTATAGGTTCTAAGACAGAACCCTGGGGAACGCCGTGTTTAACTTCAGTCAGAGCAGAAGAGTCAAAGTCAAAGTCAAAGTCAAAGTCAGTTTATTTGTCAAATATGCCATACATAAACACATACAGCACAAATGAAATTACAGTCCTCTCGGACCCACGGTGCAACAAACAAAAAAATAAAATAATTTACTAATAACACAGTAAAACACAGAAAAGTTCAGGCCTGAGGTCAGTGGCAGGGGGCAGAGACAGGGAGTGGGGGCAGAGCAGGGAGGGAGTTTAGCTTCCTGACTGCCTGGTGGAAAAAGCTGTCCTTGAGTCTGCTGGTTCTGGCCCGGAGGCTCCGCAGTCTCCTAGCCGACGGCAGCAGGCTGAAGAGGCTGTGGGCAGGGTGAGTGGGGTCACCTGCGATCCTGGTGGCTGTGCGGGTGAGGCGGGTGTTGTAAATAGAGGAGAGGGAGGGGAGAGAGACACCAATGATCTTCTCGGCTGCTCTCACAATGCGCTGCAGGGTCTTGCAGCAGGACACGGTGCAGGCGCCGTACCACACCGTGATGCAGCTGGTCAGGATGCTCTCTACAGTGCCTCTGTAAAAGGTGGTCATGATGGGGGTCGGGGCTCTCGCTCTTCTCAGTCTACGGAGGAAGTAGAGCCGCCGTTGAGCTGTTTTAGCCAGTGATGTGGTGTTGGTGTTCCAGGAAAGATCCTCAGAGATGTGCACACCCAGAAACTTCAACCAAGTGGAACCTGTCTGATCACACAGGATTGTTTTCTGAAATAAATGAGCCTTTCTTTTGCAGCTGGCTGAACTCTGAAACATCTCCTGGAGAAGCTCCGGAGAAGCCAGTTTGAGGGCGACGATCCTGGCCATGAGGATCTTTGGTCATTGAGGACCAGATTTAAGTCAGCACTCCATTCTAAATACTGATCTTGTCCTGTTACGGCTGGATCGCAGCTCTTCCGCGCCGAGCTGGCAGCAGGTGAGCAGACTGTCTCTCCTGAGGGGAGATGTGTCACGCCGTCTGCATGACAGAATTCAGAAGCCGTCGTTGGTAAACACTCTGCATATTGTCTGCTGTCTGCATGACCTAAAAAGAAAGAGGATTTCAAGATGTTATTTAAGATATATGTGCAAAAAAAAAACCCTCTTGGCAGAGCTCACGTCCTTGGCGGGACGTAGCTGAAGTTTTTAGAGGTTAAAAAACAAATAAACAAATTGATTTGAGTGACTTCAAGAAGAGCCAGACAATAATGGTTAGCATTTCCAGTCTGCAGCTCTGAAGGAGGGAGAAGCAGTAAACCAGGCTCAATGATGCATGCTGGGAAGGAGGAGCAGCCTGTGAGGACCGTCCCTGCTGTCTGGACACACACCGGGCGGTCACAATCTTATGGCTGACTGGGAAGTTTAGTTAGTTCACTTTACTAATGCGTCCGTGCGCTCCTGCTAATGTTCATGTTATATGAAGGAAATGGTTTCTGGTGTCATGAGGGCCCAGCAGGGGGCTGTTTTAATCCATTTATTGAGTTTTGCCCTCGGCCACTATACGCTGCGTCCAGCTGCGACCCGACGGTGTTCCGGAGAAAATGGACACGTTAGATGGACACATTTTTGACGGAGGTCATTTCGAAGCCGCTCAGATTGTCTTTTGAACCTCTGCTTGTTGTCGTGGCCGATCGAACCCTGGTGCCGGGAGTCAAACTGGGATCAAGTTGAGACAGTAAGAGAGCTTTTTCTCAGAGGACGACTTTTAAGAAGCGTACGAAACGTCAAAGCGATGTTAAATCGAGCTCATCGGTGGTGACACCTTTCCTCCTCGTTTTGACAGACCAATGGTTTCCGGTTCCACAGTTTCTGCCAAGCCTCAAAGAGTTTATACCCAGGTAAAGGAAAGAGAGGCTCATACTGGAGCCGACTCATCCCACCTGCTCCTCCTTCTTTACTCAAACCTGCATGTACCTGCAGGGAGCGCTAGAATTTATGACCACGCATAAAAATGCCAAACATCAGAAATCATTGGAGGTCCAGTTGGTCCTTTTCCCATTCACTGCAGATGAAAGTTACTGACTGGAACAGAAGTAGTTTATCCCTGAAGAAAATATATTGGACGAGGCAGTTTTATCAGTTTCTACCCTTTAGGTCACCCGGGACGTTTTCATAGCACAGTTTAAATAATTTCTCATTCAATATTTTGAAACGAATGAATTTCAATCTCTTGGTATTACTGGCTTCTTTTGCTTAAAATTAGAGATGGGCAACGATTAAATTTCTTAATCGCGATTAATCGCTAATTTTTCTTTGATTAATCGCGATTAATTGCATTATGCGCAAAATACAATAATGAATTACAGAGCACTCTGTAATGATGTAATGATCATCCTGCCCCCAGCCAGGAACAGCGATTTTTTTTTTTTCTTGCAAGAATTTTGCAAGAAGCATAATTTTAAAATAATAATTTAACAACTCATCAAATATAATCTATAATAACTTAAAATACCAAGTATTTACCAAGATTACCCCCCCACAACACAACACAACACAACACAACACAACACAGGTTAAAGATGAAGGGAAAAATAAGCTCTGACTTGGTGCTGCTGCAACTGGATGAGCGTGTTTCAGTCCAGAAAATATTTCTTACTCACATCTAATGAAAGGAGAAAATTCCAAATAAAACTTTCAGCTTTGACTTTGCTGTCGACCACCTGTCACCACAGCGAATCCACAGTGAATCAGTGTTATAAAGAGTCTCAAACCTGGATTCTCATCCACCACCTTCTCTGCTGCTCATACTGCAGGTGACGAGGAGACGGGTCTTCCTGGTGATGCCAGCGCTTTGAAGACAGATGTCTGTCCTGCTCCCCAGCATTTGTGTGACGTGCCTGAAAGCACAGCAGGGCAGGCTGCGCTCCAGAGAAGACCCCCTGCATCGTCATCCCCGGGTGCCCCACTGTCGGGTCAGCCAAAGCTGATGTTTCCCAAGCAGGCAGCTTTGGGCTCTGCTAATGCAGATGAAAAGCACTATATAAGTGTAGTCCATTTACTTTGTTGGGCCACAGGAAAACTCACCAAGAGATGAAGTCATGGAAGACTCTTTGGGAGATTTCGGTCAGGAAATTCAGCCTGAGACCAAAATCACAACAAATCATTCAGTTTAAAGGAAATGTGACTGAGTTAAACACTGTGGAGACCGTGCTTCAGGAAATGTTTTTGTTGCTGTTTCGTCACAATAAATGTGGTTCCCATTTTTGTTGAACAACAGAGGCAGACAAGGGTTCACTGGTTGCAGAATGAAACTTAAAGAAGCACATTTCATTTTTTCCTAACATGACATAATAACATGAAAAATATGACAATAAATCTTGTGTGAGCAGATGTGATTTTTGAAGGAATAGAAGTAAAATGTTTTCAATTGTTATTGCACCACATTCTTGCTGAAATACATTGTAAAAGTTTGGACTATAAAACGTCTTGAAAGTGATTACATTCATCCGAACATGCCATCCATTTCTCAAACAGATTTATTTGAATCGATTGACTAAAACGTCAAAGCCACATTTGGTGTGATCAGTCGTAAGACTGAAAGAGGAGATTGTTCCAGTGATGCACACCAGGAGGTCAGTTAACTTGGCATTCCAAAACATACATATGATCCATTCTTCGCAAGTTATTCTGCCATTAAACTGGCCACAGTCACTGTTAAGGTGGTTTCATTCATACTGGTCAATACTGTACCAGTGTTAAATGTGTTATTAGAAGAGAAATCGATTGCAAAGGAGTTAGAGACACATAGAGCTGACAAATTCATCAAGGATGATTTTTTGATGAGCTTTAGGTTTTTTATACTTTTCATATTTTGACAGTGATTGGTTGGTTATGATTCTAAAAATAATTCCTGGCATGTTTCTGGAACATTTACAACCAATCAGAAATTCCAGGCATCGTCTCTGTTTTAAAATACTTGATAACATTTTAAGTCTCATGGATTCTGATCATTACATTGGTAACTGAAAGAGAAACAGTACTGTCCATTCATAAAAGAGCTCCAGCTACATCGCAAGACTAATAAGCTGCAGTTCCGTAGGTGTCAGTATGAAGCGGAATGTTGTTTGTGATCCTCCTAAAAAGTGGGAGAAGCAGCAGAATTGGAGGCGGATCCACAGGCATCAGTGGGAGGAGCTGTAGGAACTATGTAGTTTTGTCTCACAGAGGAAATATTTCATCTCCTGCAGCAACAGTGACTTCGACTGAGGCTTTTAGAGAGTTTATCAGTGAAAGACTATCTTGTGGAGATCACACAAGGAGGAGACGGACGCAGGAATAGAGTCGAGTGGAGACAGCTGTAATTCCAGGAAGCAACAACCTGACAGACCACTTCCGCCCCTTTAACCCCCGCCATCAGTGCACCACACCTCTCCACGTGACTAAACCCCGCCCCTTATAATGTGAGGAAAAACACATTATGTTTCCTACATCCCTCAAATCCAAGTTATTCTGACACTGAATTGGCCAAAATCACAATAGAGATAGTTTCATCCATGCTGGTGAACTCCAGGTGAGTCTAATAACCTGCAGTTCCCCCTGTGTCCTGTAGGTGTCAGTATGAAGCTGAGCGCTGTTTGCGATCCTCCAATAAATGAGAGAAGAAGCAGTTAGTCAACCGTTAGTTGGATTTGTGTGTTTTTGTATCTCTCAGAGGAAATATTTTATCTCCTGCAGCAACAATGACTTCAATTGAGGCTTTTAGAAAGTTTCTCAGTGACAGACTCTCTGCTGCCGCTGGAGAAATATTCACCGTGTTTGAACAAACCATCGTCCGGTACGTGGAGGAGATTCGTCGTCAGAACAAACTGCTGGAAATCATCTTGAAACCGGAACTCAAGTTACACAGAAGAGGTATGGAGAAGTGTGAATGAACACATGAATGTGACTCGTGGATGATCTCCACTGTCACGCAGTTAAACATAGTGACAGTGAACCATGTTATGATGCCACTCAGTATCAGATCATTCTGATGTGGACTGCATCAATCTCATCACGCATTAACGCTGACAGCCCGATATAAACCACATTAAGTTTGAATTGCATGTTATGAGTGTATAAACAACTGAACTGTTACTACTTTTCCTGAACATGGACTGACAAAGTTCATGCTCAATCACCAAGTGGATATCAAGCAATAATACACAATACTGTACATTATTTTTGAAATTTAATCTAAAGTTTCTATTTCACCACGAGAGTCCTAGTTTGTTTTTTTTTTTATTTTTTTGTTCAAGCTGGAACTGTAGAAGTAAAGTAACAAACCTTTTGCCTTGTTGTTTTGTCTCTCCAGAGCTCCCACAGCACCTTGGCTGCACGGAGGATCAGCGCTTTGAACAGGAAACAAACTACTGTCTAGATCTCGGAGGACGAGAGCCCTCACAGAGCAAAGAGGAACAAGAAGGACCAGGTCTTCTAAATTTAAAGAAGAGCCGGAGGAACCAGAACCTCTACAGACCAAAGTGGAAGAAGAAGAACCAGGACTCCTACCGTGTGAAGAGGAACAGGAGGAACCTGAACCTCCACAGATCGGGGAGCAGGAGGAATTTGGTAGCAGTCAGGATGGAGAGCAGCTGACCAAGAAGTTTAAAAGTGATTCCTTCAGGGAACCTTCTAATGAGGAGGATCAAAGTTACCTGAGTGAATCAGAAGAACTTCTGGACTCTGAGCAGCTCTTCTCTCCTGGCTCTGAAGTCCACGATGTGAATGAACATGTTGAATCAGAATCAGCTGCAAATGCAGAGCTGAAAACAGTCAGTATGTTTCATAGTGACCGTGTGGAAAACTTTCCCGTTTCAGAGAAGCAGGCTGGACAAGAAGAGATGCTTTGTGAGGAAACGTGTGGCAAAACTGTCCGTAAAAGACGTAGATTGAGTCAGAAGTTAGGATCTGTCTCTGGTAATAAGACGGCTATTTGTGTAATCTGTGGCAAAAGTTACACTGCACAGAGTAGTCTGTCAGTCCACATGAGAACTCACACAGGTGAGAAGCCACATTCTTGTGAAACTTGTGGGAAACGTTTCAGTCAGCAGGCCCATTTGCATCTCCACAAGAGAACTCACACAGGTGAGAAGCCACACTCTTGTGAAACATGTGGAAAAAGGTTCTCTGTACGCACTGCTTTGACACGCCACATGAGAACTCACACAGGTGAGAAGCCACATTCTTGTACAACATGTTCCAAAAGTTTCAGTCGACAGGATAGTTTGTTGGTCCACATGAAAACTCACAAATGGGAAGCTGTATTCTCGTGAATCCTAGGGAAAGATTTAGTGCTCATATTTCATTGCTGCACCACATGAAAACTCCCTGAGATGAAGTAGCACTAAGTTTCTGGGAGTTGCACACATGTTTTCTCTGCTTACCATTATGGAACATGGACGTTTTAATATTAGTGCAGGACTATATACGTTTTGTTCTAAAACAAACAGTATACACATTTTGGAATGTTTAAATGCAGGTGGGAGAAACGAAAAGTGTTGCTGTTAAGTTGATTTAAGAGTGTATTGGTAGTTCAAAGACTTAATTCCTTTGGATTTTCACTCCTGAACGTGACTATATGTTGCTCTGAAAATAGAAATAAAAATAAAATTTTGTATGAACAGATGTGCACTTTGAAAAAATAAAATGCAATGTTGGTTTGAATCCAGTGGGTTTTTTCATTCAGTGTTTGTTTTTATTTTTGTAACATCAGTGAGTCTGCAACACCTGCCTGCTGATATGCAAAGTCCAAACATTTTTCTGGAGTATAATATATCTGGAGCATGTCTTGAAACTGATTACATTCATCGAAACATGTCATCCATTTCCAAAACAAAAGTTCTATTTCATCCCTACTGACCGCCAGAGGCGGTGCTTAAAGGTGCTGTAGGCAGGATTCCACATCTCCGCCATCTTGCTTAGGGTTACCTAAGCAAGATGGCGATTTGACCAATCTAAGATGGCGATTTG
Source organism: Salarias fasciatus (assembly GCF_902148845.1). Classification (NCBI taxonomy): domain Eukaryota; kingdom Metazoa; phylum Chordata; class Actinopteri; order Blenniiformes; family Blenniidae; genus Salarias; species Salarias fasciatus. The sequence goes on along the minus strand of NC_043760.1, from coordinate 29,351,953 downwards.
AAACCCAGCACAGCCAATCCTGTCCTGTTTTCTCTGACATCACGCCCTTACACAAGTTAAAGGTCGAATACACGATTTTCTCGAAAAGACGAAGCCCCACGTCTGTTACTCACTTTTTGAACAACGCGCATGCGCCAGACCATCCGCCCGGCTCTCCTGCTTCTCCCAGGAAACGCGGAAGTGTACGAGCGCGATCTCCTCTTCTCCGGCGTGCACGGCTCTGTTTACAGTTTCTGCGATCCGCCTCACTCATAAATAAAGCTTTTTTTCCAAAACAGTTACAGTTTCATTATGTCAGACTCGCCATCGGTAAGTACTAGCTCAGAAGCTCACCGGCTACATAAACACTCTGAATGCGCATGCGCAACAGGGAGAAGCTGATTGGGCGCAAGCACGTAGAACCGCCTTACGAAAGCAGCTCGTCAGAATGATTGACAAACAGACCCACCAATTATTTAGGTGATCCACCCGGAAATCAAAATGTTGTATTACACCTTTAAGCCCCTCCCACAAGAACGTGCGACGAAGGCCCCTCGACCAATCATGGTTAGAGCCTCAGGGGCTCTTCTGATTGGTCAAAGATACCTGGAGCTGTCGAGATTCCTTTTCAGCTCAGAACAGAGACAGATGGAAATGCTGCGCCCTCGCAGTAGTGCAATTATGCTACACTCCTAAAGGATTATCAATGGATACTCTAACATTTAATCCAAAGAAAACACAGAAAAATTAGCATTGACTAGCAAAATCCTGCCTACAGCACCTTTAAAGTACTGGAATGTTCCCTTTGTGCATGCGAAGTTCGAGTATGTATACCAACAACGTCACTTGTGACCCCTGGGTGACCCAGGAATTACTACAAATTCCGGTCAGCGAACCAGGTTTGTTTCCTTTTTTTCTTCTCGCTTTCTGTTCGAGGCTTGGAGAATCGGGACCTGCCTATTTTGGCAATTTCTGGCTTGGTTCTTGGGAGCCTTGTGACTAATCAAGTCAGAGCTGTGGAACGCCCTCCAAAGGCTGTGACCAAGACTAACTTGATTCCATCCCCTCTGCGACGCTTGGCTGTCGCGGTGACTATCTCCGTGGTGAGATCCTTCTGCCCTCCGGACTGCGGTAAGGTTGCGGATATTTTTGGGAGTGCACAAGGACACAGGGACGCCGACGTTCCCGTTGGTTGGTACGGCCGCTGGCCGTGGGAGTCAGCCCGCGGAGAGCGCGTCTCCTCTGTACGGGTGTGGCGTTGTGCTTCCTCTGCCTGGCTAGGTAGCCAGGCTGACTGTACAGGGCCGTTGGGGTCGGCCGCGTCGGGTTCCCCGGTTGTTGGCCCTTCTGCGGCGCTGGGCCGAGAGGAGTATTGCGGTAAATGACTGTGCTGAGCGCTACCTGCTGTGCTACTTTGTTAGCGGTGCTACGTCCAGTGTTGTGCATGAACGAGTTCAATGAACGGCATTCATTGAACTCGTTCGTATTTACAGTCAACTGTGAACTGAGCAATTCAGTTTTCATATCATGAACGTGAATGAGAGCGCCTCTCACTTTGGCAAGAATGAATGGCACACGCAGTTCACGTTCACGCTCACTTGAAAAGTCCGGTTTTACGGCAACTGTGGAGGGCAGCGGGGACGGGGCAGCGTTGAGGATTAAACGCGATGTTATGGATTAACTGGTTCTCGTGTTAACGAATGACGGCGGAGGTCTGTGTAAACACATGCTGATAACAACAGTTGTTAAAGTAAGATGGCTATTTGGAGCTGATGATTGAGCTTTGTGGTTCGGTGATGCTCCACTGTGGAGTGTTCGTCGTTAAAGACCCTCCCAGTGGTATTCCTCAGGTTCCTGGTGTTTTGGGGATGAATGTTCTCTGTAAGTGTTATCTACAGCTCTTTGGACAGTATGGGGTTGCGTTGTTCGATACAGCCCCTGTTACTGAGTCCCCTACCCTGTTGTTGGATGCCTTCCAGAAATGGCATGCCGCTGACGTTCGACCTCTTCGAGAGGACCCAGGTAAAGTCAGGGTTAGAGGGAAAGGGGCAGTCCGGGTTCCAGCAGGTGCAATTAAGATAATACCAGCTACTTGTTGTGAACAGTACTTGGGGACTACTGTCCTGTTTGAACCGCTGGACTCGGGTTTGCCTGCTGGATTGTTGGCCTCGCCGGCCCTGGTTCAGGTGGTTAGAGGAACAGCTTTCGTTCCCGTTGTGGACGTCGGGAACAATGACGTCCTCCTTCATCCCCGTACCTTGGTGGGCACATTGGACACCGTGAATGTAGTTAGTCTCCCTGCCGGTGTAACTGAGCTCCCATCGGTCGCTGTCACAGTTGCTTCTCAGACATCGGCAGCTCCAGCACCTGATCCGATTGACACCTTAAACCTGTCTGCTCTATCCACCTTCGAACAGAACAGGTGCGGTCCTTGTTGAGGAAGCATATTTCTGTGTTTGCTACTCATGATCAGGATTTGGGGTGTACCAACCTGATCACTCATGACATCCCCCTTCTTGATGATGTGCCTGTGCGGCAGCGATACTGCCGCATTCCGCCTTCAGAGTATGAACTGGCGAAGGAACACATTAACCAGTTGCTCGGGGCACAGATCATCAGGGAGAGTTCAAGCCCGTATGCGTCCCCTATCGTGTTAATCCGCAAGAAAGACGGCAGTTTGCGTCTTTGCGTTGACTATCGCCAGCTCAATGCCAAGACACGGAAGAACGCGTTTCCCCTTCCCCGAATCGAACAGTCCCTTGATTCGCTGAGTGGAGCCTGCTGGTTTTCGACAATGGATTTGGCCAGTGGGTATAATCAAGTTCCAGTTACGGAGGCCGATCGTGCTAAGACAGCTTTTTGCACCCCGCTCGGCCTTTTCGAATGGAATCGTATGCCATTTGGGTTGTGCAATGCACTCAGCACCTTTCAAAGATTAATGCAAAGAATCTTTGGTGACCAACAGGGCCAGTCATTGCTCCTTTATCTAGATGACATTGTTGTGTTTTCGTCTAGTGTTGAACAGCATTTGGAGAGGCTTGATCAGGTGTTGGGTAGGCTACGCAATGAAGGGCTGAAAGTTAAGCTTGCAAAATGCAGCTTTTTCTAGCGTCAAGTTAGTTACTTGGGCCATGTAATTTCTTGCGAGGGCGTGGCCCCCGACCCTGGGAAAATTGAGGCGGTTGCAAACTGGCCAGTCCCCACCAATGTCTCTGAGCTTCGCTCGTTTCTGGGGTTTGCAAGCTATTATCGACAGTTTGTTGATAGATTCGCGAAATTGGCTGCCCCATTGCACCGTAGGGTTGCTGAACATTCTGAGAAGTCTAAAAAGAAACCCCCTCTGGGCAGCGTTGATTTCTGGGGTGATGACTGCCAGGAAAGCTTTGATGCCCTAAAGGCAAAGCTCATCAGAACCCCGGTCCTTGCGTATGCTGACTTTTCATTGCCCTTCATCTTGGAAGTAGACGCAAGTCACCTTGGACTGGGGGCGGTGCTCTCTCAAGAGCAGGAAGGCAAGGTAAGACCTATTGCCTATGCTAGTCGCGGTCTCAGGCCCCCTGAGTGCAGTATGTCCAACTATAGTTCTATGAAATTAGAACTGTTGGCGCTCAAGTGGGCCATGACAGACAAGTTTAGGGAATACTTGCTTGGTCAAAAGTGTGTTGTCTTCACCGATAATAATCCGTTAAGCCATCTGGCCACTGCAAAACTCAGGGTGGTTGAGCAATGCTGGGCATCCCAGTTAGCTTCCTTTGATTTTGAGCTGAAATACAGATCAGGAAAGTCTAACAAAAATGCGGATGCCTTGTCCCGTCCCTCGGCCCACCGTCCAGGGTAGTACCCTCGATGTCCCAGGCACCCCTTTGCCCTTGTCGTTGCAGCAAGCACTGCAAGCTACCAGGCTTCAGGTGACACAGTCTGTGATGACTGTCTTCCCCGCACTTGCCCCGGCTGACCTTTATGCCTTACAGCAGGCTGATCCTGTTATTCAGGAGATCTGGACCTTCTGTGAGCAGCAGCGGAAGCCTACTCCTGAGGAGCGGAAAACTCTTTCTCAACCCACCCTTGTTTTGCTCAATCAATGGGATCGGCTTGTTGAGTTTGGACGGTTGTTGTATCGGCAGGTGTTTCGCCCTGATGGTGGCGGGGCCTTGTGTCAAGTACTCCTGCCCAGGGCTCTGGTCAGGGAGGTCTTAAACCAGGTCCATCAGGAACACGGGCACCAAGGAGTAAAGAGGACTTTAGCTTTGTTGCGTTCCCGCTGTTATTGGCCGAGCATGACCCGTGAGGTCACCGAGTGGTGTAGGGCTTGTGAACGGTGTCAGTTCAGTAAGGACAACAACCCCACTGCCCCTGCTTTTCTGGGCCATTTATTGGCTTCGAAGCCAAACGAGATCTTGGTGGTTGACTTTACCTTGCTGGAACCAACCCCAGCAGGCTTGGAGAATGTTCTGGTAATGACGGACGTCTTCAGCAAGTACACCTTGGCGGTCCCAACCCGCAACCAGCTGGCCTCCACCGTGGCACAGGTCCTGGTTTCAGAGTGGTTTGCAAAGTTTGGCGTCCCTGCACGCCTCCACTCCGACCAGGGCCTTAACTTTGAGAGTGCACTCATCCTTCAGTTGTGTAACATGTATGGGATTGCAAAATCTCGCACTACGCCGTATCATCCTGCTGGCAATGGCCAGTGCGAACGTTTCAACCGGATGCTTCATAATTTGTTGCGTGCACTGCCCACATCCCGTAAGAGGGACTGGTGTTCATGCCTGCCTCAGGTGCTCTACGCGTACAATACGACTCCTCACCAGTCAACAGGCGAGTCGCCATTTTTCCTAATGTTTGGGCAGGAACCACATCTTCCGATTGACTTCCTGCTGGGTCAAGTGCCAGACCCGGTGGAGGGAAGCATTAATGAGTGGGTGCGAGAGCACCAAGCTCGCCTTCAAATGGCCTTCGACGGAGCACGTGAGAAGTTGCGTTTAGCTGCCGCCCGCAGAAAGGCCAACTATGATCAGCATGTGCGAGAAGCCCCTCTTAAGGAGGGCCAGCTTGTGCTGTTGCGCAATTACGGCATCAGAGGCCATCAAAAGACCCATGACTTGTGGTGTCCGGAGACCCACGTGGTTGTTCAAATCCCATCTGAGGATGGGACAGTGTACGCTGTGGCCCCAGTGGGTCAAGAGACCAAAGTTAAAAAGGTGCACCGTTCTCTGCTGAAGGCCCTGGTTTGTGATGAAGCACCAGCTTCAGCTCCGGTTGTATGCCCCCCAATCTTGCCCGCAGTTCCCGTAGTGGAGGATGAACCCCCTCTCGAGGGTGATTTGTTTTTGAGAATGCAGGCTCCACAGCCAACAGCTTCGGGTCCATCGTCCCCGCCGGTCACTGTTGGTCCACCACCTGTTCAGGTGAGGCCGGAACCATCAGAGGGTGGCCCTAGTACCTCCTCTGCAGCGCCACCACTGGTGGAAGATTCTGCTGACAATCCTGCCCCTTCTGGGGGATCATTGCGTAGGTCTACACGGCCAACCGCTGGTCAACACCAAAATCCTTTTAATCTCCCAAGGCCAGTCGTCTGACCGCCACCACGTCAGGGCTCATAAGCTCCTTTCGTTGCTCGGAGGCATCGACGGGCCGCCGATGCAAAATGGGGTGGATGGATGTGGCATTACGTGGTTGGAGGTGGGATTTCAATTGAGCGCCTGGGCTCTCATTGGCCACATGCACCAGCTGGTGATCCATAAAAGTGCCGCCTCTTGGTCTGCCCCCTTGGACCTCACGCATCTGCCCGCCTACCGGCGTCTCACTTCCGTGTTCTTCGGTGCCTCGCGGCAGGTAAGAGGAGCTCCGCTCTTCTTGGAAATTTGTAAAAATACCTTTCTAATTAGAGCATCTATTTTTAGCACGGACAGTCATTCATTTAGACGCGGACCTACACCTCTCGCGGCATGATCGCTGGTAAGCGTATTTTTCATTCGTGGGGGTACAGGGCTCCGGTAGCTAAGTTAGCTTAGCTTTGGCCTAACTTAGCCTCTGTATTGTCACTAGGCAACCAGTGCAGCTCTCGGCTCGAGCCTCTCCCTTTTGAGGAGCTGCATTTCAGCTCAAAAGTGGTAAGGAATGTCTGTTATTGTGGTGTTTGAGCTCCAACATTCCAATCTAATATTTCTTCTCCACTTCTGCTTCAGATGCTGCTGTTTTGCCCTGCCTCGACACTTTGCTACAAATTATTTGTCGCTTTGCTGCTTTTGCACTCCGCTGTCGCTGCTTGCTGCTTGCTGCTTGCTGCTGTGTAGACCTGTCCTGCCGTGGCCTGTACTGCTCTTAAACTCTCCCTGCTTTCTGTGCGGCCGCCATTAGGATGGTGCCTCGTCTAACCACAGGGAGGGTTTGATGTCTGGTTGTTGCATCTGGATGGTGACTACTACACGGCTCACCAGTTAATGTCTCGTTGAAGGAGGGCTGTGCAATTGGGACATCGTTTATCCCTCCATTGTGGGAAAACTGAAATTTTTTTTAATGAATTGTAATATTTGTTTTGTTCTGTTCTGGGAGCTGGTGGTGGAGTCAAGTGGTGATGGTGGTGGATTCCCCTGGTGGTGGTCGTCTCCATTTCGTTTGTGGTGCACTTCCTTTTTTTTTTGGTTTGCTGTGTTGAGTTTTCGTGTTTTCCCTTAGTTTAAGGTTTCTACCCCCTCTGGTTTTCCCCCTCCCCAGTCACGATTAAGCCCCAGCTCCTAGTCCCCTCTTTCACTGTAAGTGTGTGTGTGTGTGTGTGTGTGTGTGTGTGTGTGTGTGTGTGTGTGTGTGTGTGTGTGTGTGTGTGTGTGTCTGTGTACTCGTATTTCTATCCTTGTGGGGGCCAAATGTCCCCACAATGGGGTTGGTGTCATGCTGTGGCCAAACACTGCGTTCCTACCTAAGATCTGGTCGAGGCCGGGGGCCAACCAGCATATTCGACTTGCCCGAAATGACCCCCCTACCAGGCGGCTTGGGGGACCAGTCAGCACTCTTGTGCCCAGTCAGGGCCCTGAGGGGCTATGTGGCAGCAACGGTGGATGTGCGGACAACTGACCAGCTCTTTGTCTGCTATGGGGGCCCTAGGAAGGGCTCTGCGCTGTCTAAGCAGCGGCTGTCCCACTGGGTGGTGGGCACCATTCACCATTCTTATCAGGCCGCAGGCCGGCCTCCGCCCCAGGGGGTGCGTTGCCATTCCAAGTCTACATCATGGGCCACCCTGAAGGGGGTGCCCCTGGACGAACTGTGTGCTGCTGCCTCCTGGTCTACACCGGGCACCTTCTCCAGATTCTACAAGTTGGACGTAGTACCGCAGCATCCGCTGCGGGTGGTCCTGGACCCGGCAGAGGCGTCCTAGTGAGGTGGGTCCCTGGGATTCCTCGTGGCCAAGTTGGCATACGTCATTCCAGTGCTTTAAGCACCGCTTCTGGCAGTCAGTTGGGATGAAATAGAATGAAAGTTACGAATGTAACCACGGTTCAATGAATCCCGGATGACCGCCAGAGCACTCTGTCACTCAGAATCCTCATGGTCACGCGAGAAGATTCCGCAGAAAACGATCCTGGTTCGCTGACCGGAATTTGTAGTAATTCCTGGGTCACCCAGGGGTCACAAGTGACGTTGTTGGTATACATACTCGAACTTCGCATGCGCGGGTTAACCTCATCCGGGATTCATAGAACCGTAGTTACATTCGTAACTTTCGGTTTATCTGAAAGAGTCAAAACATCCAAGCAGGATGTTTGTGTTCATCTAAACCCTTTGATTGGTTGTAATATTGAAACAGAAGATAGTTTCAATTAATACACACCAGGATGTCAATTAATGTGGCTTCACATAACACATTATGTTCCCTACATCCCTCAAATCCAAGTTATTCTGGTTTTTAATTGGTCAAAATCACCATCAACATAATTTCATCCACTGTGAACTCCAACAGGTGAGACGAATAACCTGCAGTTCCCCCTGTGTCCTGTAGGTGTCAGTATGAAGCTGAGTGCTGTTAGTGATCCTCAAATAAATGAGAGAAGAAGCAGCTTTGTTGGAGTTGTGTGTTTTTGTATCTTTCAGAGGAAATATTTCATCTTCTGCGGCAACAATGACTTCAATCTAGGCTTTTAGAGAGTTCATCAGTGAAAGACTATCTGCTGCAGCTGGAGAAATATTCACCGTGTTTGAACAAACCATCGTCCGGTACGAGGAGGAGGTTTGTCGTCAGAATAAACTGCTGGAAATCATTTTGAAACCTGAAATCAAGTTACACAGAAGAGGTATGTGTGAATGAACACATGAATGTGACTCGTGGATGATCTCCATCATCATGACAGTGTTTGTTTTATCCACCTGTGGCGACGGTGAGTGAGATTAGTGTCGGTGTGTAGTGTTGGACTATGGCTATGTCGAGGCGATACACCCAGGGGCCAGACAACGCCACCCTGGGAATCACACCCAGGGAAATGTGTCTGTTCTGAAGGTGCCCCTCACAGCACCCAGGTCGATACTAAAAGAAGCAGGAGACGTGGTTCCATTCAAAGAAAAATAATTTATTTATTAAAGCTAGGGTAGACGATGTTGTCCAAAAGCACATCTTGTCATACTGAGTGAAATGCTCCTTGCCCCCTTGGAGAAGTCAATACATTATGTGTATGGAAAGAGGTGCGGAAAAAATCTGACAACTGTAGCGGCCACAGGACAGTAAAAACTCAGACCAATCGTAAGGCGCGGACCGCTCTTAAGGAACCAATCAAATCCCTTCGCCGTTCTACCAGCCCCCTGCGCGTTCATTTCAATGGCATGCACTGGCCCTGGTTCGCACGCGTTGTCGAGGCGCTCTCGGCTCGTGTGAAAAATAGAACCAAGCGGAGCGGGCGCGCTGCGCTCCTATGCGCATTGTGTGCAGGCAGTCAGAAAGGTTAATAACTCCTGTACTATGCAAGCTATATAACTATGTGTTAAATTCAGGGGATTCTCCTGGATCATGGTCAGAGGCCATTATCACTGTACTATACAAAGACGGAAAAGATCCACTGCTGTGCTCTAGCTATCATCCTATCAGTCTCCTGTGCGTTGATTACAAAATATTAACCTCTATTTTAGCAGCCAGAGTGCAGACACATATTAAGAAATTAATAAAACCAGATCAGACAGGGTTTATCTCTGGTCGCCATGGGACAAATAATATTAGGAGAGCATTAAATTTGAAGTCGCTAATGGCAAAAGACACACAAACATCAATGCTCCTCAGCTTGGACGCAAAGAAAGCATTTGATCGGGTAGACTGGGAATTTTTAGAACAAACACTAATCAAGATGGGTTTTGGTGAAAAATTTCCTGGTTGGTTTCGTCTGCTACATACAAATCCCAAATCAAAAATTAGAGTTAATGGGCATTGCTCTGAGTTTTTTGGCATAGAGAGAGGTGTAAGACAGGGCGATTCCCTTTCCCCGCTCCTCTTTGCCCTCAGTATCGAACCCCTGGCAGAAGCCATAAGGCAGGATATTCAGATTGAAAGGATTGAAGATGGTTGCGCTAGAATTCATAAAATTTCTCTCTTCGCAGATGATATCCTGCTCTTCATAAAACACCCTCTAACTTCCATATTCCGACTAATGCAGTTACTAGAAAAGTATGGAGACATTTCAGGATTTAAAATAAATCAAAATAAACCAGAGGCAATGATGATATCAGGAGAGTGGCCTGGCCAACTTGAAGGGGTAGCGTCATTTCATTGGTCAAAACAAGAATTTAGATATCTAGGAATAGTTATAACATCTGATAACACAAAACTTTTTGATTCAACTTATAATAAGCTAATTAAACAAATTACAACTGATCTCGTACGATGGGAAGTTCTGCCTTTATCTCTCTTTGGAAGAATAGAAACTGTGAGAATGAATTTACTTCCTCGTCTCCTGTTTTTACTCCAGTCGCTACCCGTCAAAGTTCCAATCTCTATCTTTAATAAGTTGAATAAACTGATTTTTCAATTTTTATGGCAACATAAGAATCCTAGAATTAAATTGAAGACACTTCATTTGCCTAAAAATAAAGGGGGCTTAGCTTTGCCAAATTTAAAACATTACTATTGGGCAGCTCAATTATCAGCTATTGCGACTTGGATCAGTGGAGACGAGGAGGCAAAATGGTTTCAAATAAAACAGGGTGAAGTTGAAAAGGTACGGCTATCTGTCCTCCTTTTTATGGACTTAAAACAAGTTAATAGGATGAAGATTGGAAACGAATGGATAAAACATACAATAAAAATATGGGCAGATGTTAAAAAAATGATTAAGGATCCAGGGTCCATCTCTCGAGTGATGCCAATAGTGGGTAATTTAGACTTTTCACCCTCAATATGGGATTACGGTTTTAAAAGGTGGGCGGCTAAAGGCCTCACTATTTTGAATCAGTTATTTGAAGAAAGGCATTTAAAGTCCTTTTCACAACTTCAGGAACAATTTAATCTATCATCAAGTGACTTTTATAGATACCTTCAAATTAGGATTTACATAACAAATCATAAAGTAAAAGACCGACTTATCAAAATCCCAAATAATATAGAACAATATTTTATCATAATCTCAGAAAGAGTTTCCACGGTCCAAACATGTCTCTAATCTCTATAAAAATCTTCTATCAGATAGTCTTCTGAATACTTACAACATAAAAGAAAAATGGGAATTAGAAACTAATAGTATAATAGAAGACGAATTGTGGGATAAACTCTGTAATGAGAGTCATAGAGGTGTCACTGGTCAGCAATGGAAAGAATTTGACTGGAAACTTAAAATCAGATAATTTCGTACCCCCATGGTCATTTCTAATTTTGTTAAAAACAACTCAGCATCCATGTGCTGGAGACAATGTGGTAAAGTAGGCGACCATACACATATATTTTGGGACTGCCCAAAGATACATGAATACTGGAAAACGATTAAACAAGAAATGGAAAACATCTTAAAGAGAGAAGTCCCCTCAAACACTCTGTTTTATTTGTTAGGTGTCATACCGGTCGACCTTTTCAGTGCTGACCAGAGTTATATACTGCGAATACTGGTTGCAAAGAAAATTGTAACTTTGAACTGGAAGATGGTTAAACCACTAACTGTAAGTGAATGGAAGCAAAAACTGAAGCAGGTCTGCATAATGGAACAAATGACAGCATCACTGCAAATGAAAATGGACATCTTCAGAGATGGCACTCAGTCATGGATTATTTGATGATATAAATTTGTACGGGTTATTAATATAACTTACTAACTTACCAGAGATTAAAATGAGGCCTGACACAAGGCTTTTTTTTTTTTCATAGAGTATGTATATAAGTGGGTATAAAAGTATACAGGCTGTGCATTATTCTGCGATGTGAAACTATGTTACAATTACCGTATATTTTATTGTATATGTTTTTTTCCCCTTCTGACCACCTGTCTCCAACAACACATTTTGTTTATTTGTATAAAAAAAACAAACAAAAAAAACTAAATAAAAAGTTCCAAAAAAAAGAAAGGTTAATAACACTGGAAGAGATCACAAACTCCGTGCACGTGGCGCTTCCGTGCGCGCGGCGCTTCCGCGTTCAGTTCGTTCGCTCCCAACGGGAGCTCCTCCAATGGGGTGGGAGCTGGGCGTAGCCTTGGGAGATGCTACATTCATGCTACATGCTAGTTTTCCAAGATTGCCGACCCTAGCTTTAAATGCTTTAAATCACAATCGCACCCTAAAATGACCCTAAAATCAGAGGCTGAAGGCTTACTGTTGGGGTACATTGTAAGGAGGGGAGATGAGGGTGTCGAAGTGGCTTAGCAACAACGTTTTTATTTTGAAAAGAAAAAAACACACATACATGCACACATACACAATTTCGGTAGCAACCCTTTGACAAACAAGGTATTTTTATCTTCGTATTGAGGGCCCGGTGCTGCGCGCAAACCACCTCCCACAACGAGACTCTCGAGTCTCCTGAGGCGGTTAGACGCCTTTAAGTTTCATTTTCATTTTTTTTCATATTTGCGCTCCTGATTTCAGTTTGAGATTTATGAAGAGTATACATCTATAGAAATTACTGCATGTACACTACTGTAACACAACTCAATGCAAAAACAGAATCTATTGCACACAACAGTACTCTTGAAAACATGTTCAGGGTGTGAATTTTTTTATTTACTTCATTCACACCACACACACACACCACTATCACTGTGCGGCATCATGTCGCTGAGCTGCATCAGGCCACATCACCTCATCCACATTGCAGGCTATATTCTCTCTTGCCAGGCACCGTGGGAAAAACCCCCTGGAATGGCGAATCCATCCTTGGAAGGCCTCCACTGGGATGTCAACACAGGCCAGCTCCACTGCCCTTAGGAGGCTCTCTCTAGTGTATGGTTGTCTGTCATAAACCTTCCAGCTCCACGATGAGAAGAACTCCTCTGTAGGGTTCAGGAAAAGGGAGCAGGGTGGCAGACAGACGTTTAAAAAATGGTTACTGTTGGTGGTGAACCACTCTCTGATTTGGTTTGTTCTGTGGAAGCGGACATTGTTCCAAATTATCACATAAATGGGATGTGCAGGCCCAGGATGGTGTTGTTGGCGGTCCAGGAGGATGTCTCTTAGCTCCTCGAGCAAGGTGAGGAGACGTTTCATCCCCCCCCCCCCCCGTTGGCCAGGAACAGCATTAGCAACAGGTGTCTTCGATTTTGAGTCGTTGTGTGTAATGAATGACGCCAGGCGTGTTCATTGTTTGCTGACTGTGGCGAGCATTTTGCATCCCATGAACTTTCATTTGAGAATATGAGCAGAGTTCTTTTGCAACTTGTGTTTTAGAAGGAAGGAAAAATGTGTTTAGATTTATGAGAATGGAGGATTGTGTTTTGTGAATTGTGTCTTCATGTGAAATGTGTTTATGATATTGGCAAATGATGGCTAGATTTAGTAAATGTGTTTAGACAACTGGTCGTTTGGTTTAGAGGATTGGCTTTTGTGTTTTAGCATTTGAGAAACACTGTAAATCACTGGAGCACCAGCAGGATCTCAGCAGTATTATTTACCGCTAAGAACAACACCAATGATTGGGACTTGCAGTTAAGAGATGCATCCTGTCAGATAAAAAAGCTGAATTTGATCAAATCTACAGTGTTTGATCCAGCTGAGTTCTGCTGTGCGCAGCGTGGAAAGGGTGAAGGGTTTGTTGAGAGCCATTTTCCCTCTTCGTGCCACAGTCTTTGTGACTCATTGTTGCCACTGCTTTTGTTTTCAAGGACACTCTTGAAAAAAGTATTGGAACACATGGATAAATGAGTGTATCCAGTAGTGGAGCGCGCACTGTTGACTCTCAGCACAGCATCCATGGTCGAACGTACACAGTGCTGCCGAGATGCAATGAGCCTACTCAGAAAACAAACACAAGTGTGTATTGGAAGACACAGCGTCCATTCATTCCTCACCTCTCCAACACACAAGTGTCCTCAGGAGGAAACAAACATCCTCACATTGAATTCAGTTTCAAATCAGCTCTATTGGTGTAGCGCTAAATGCAACACAGCCATTTCAAGGCACCTTTATAGAGAAAAACCAACGATTCCACACGAGCGAGCATGATCGATGAAAGAAACCTGCAGAACCAGACTCAGACAGTACAGAGTCGCTCCCTGCAGATGGATGAGGGTGGAGGCAATAGGAAGCAGCAGAGGAAGCAGCTCTAACTGAAGCTCCTCTCAATGGTCCTAGATATTTAGATCATTCTGATAATCAGGTCATATGTAATACCTCATCCGAGTCTGAATTCAGTCTTGAAGACAAGCTCCTAATTTGAAAGGACATGTGAAAAAAGGAAAGTCAGACAGACGCCCTGTGGCTGAACACTGCTGCTGTCTGCCTGGACGCCAGGTGTGAAAACTGTCTGCTGCATTCTTCATTTCATCTCGGCTCCTGCTTTTCTCACCCCTTCAATCTTCGGGGGCAAAAAAAAAATCATAAATCTCACACTAACACAGATGGTTTTAACCTTGAGGCTGTATATATATATATATATATATATATATATATATATATATACATATACATATGTGTGTGTGTGATATTGGGAGAGAGAGAGGTAGGGAGCTTGAATTCATTTTTTACATATTTTAATTCACAAAAGCTGAGATACATAATACTGAAATTGAGGAGAGGAAACAAATTAAGCAAAGTTTAAATTCTGTGTCAGCGACATGTGTGAAAACAGCGATAGCATCTGAGATGTCTGCAGGAGAAGAGGTTGTGGGTGAAATTCCCTCTGCGACGCGCTGCTGAGCTGTCGGCACTCCGAGTCTTTACTGACGGATTGTCTCATTAAGCTGAGCTGAAGCTGCGTCAGCAGGGAGGAAGTCGTGTTAATTTGATCTCTTTGACTTTGTCGTCCATTATTAGAGTCAGACAGTGGTAACTGTGAGCTCTGCATGCAGGATGTGATTCAGAGCAGGGACGGGGCAGCGTGCCATCAAAGGTCAAAGGTTACCCTACAGAAAACAGGCGCTGTTCTGGAGGTTTCGGACGTTCGTGGGTCTGCTGCAGACACTCCGACGGTCTGGGGGTCAGCGGCCCGAGTGGACCCTCCACATCTGCTCCAGCTGTTCCTTCAGCTCCTCAACGTTTCTGTGTTCTTTCTTTAAAATGATAAAATAAGCTTTAGTCTACAAAAAAAACAAAAAAAAAAAAACACAACTCAACCTGACATAACGAGCCCAGATGCTTGATATCTCCCGTGAATTCTGATCCATATTATAAATGATGGATGAGTGACGGCTGCAGGGTCGCTCCATCACTCCACTCTTTAAAAAGCCCCGATGCTGACAGAACACGAGGACTGAGGCCTGGTCCTCAGAGGAGACTCCATGGATCCCTGACGCTCCGGAGGAGGCTCAACGTCAGATGGACAGGTGCAAAAAGGTGTGTGTGTGTGTGTGTGTGTGTGTGTGTGTGTGTGTGTGTGCTCTGTGCAGTCATCCTCCTGAGATCAATCTGACAGGACGAGACAAAGGACAAGACGGAGCACGTAAGCTGCTGCTGATCAGGTGACAGCGCCTTCTGCACTTTGACCTTTTCTCCTGTCACTCACGCTGTGGTACACATCTTTTACTTTTAAAGAACACACTGCAGCGCTGGCAGAGTTCTGATCCAGCGTAGAACTGATCATCCGCCCTCCCCTCCCTCTGCGCTGCTCCCTCCTGCTCTGCCGGCCTGCCGCCTCCCACAGGTACGTCATGATAAATTCCTCCGTCGATGGAATCAGGGCCGCGGTGCACCGGAGGACTGAAACGGAAGGAGAGGTGTGAAATATGTTCACACTTCCCTCTGTCCTCCTCCGGTCCGGGCGGAGCCGGACGGAGCTGGAGGGAGGTGGAGGAGACGCTCAGCCTGCTGGGGCCGGTGGTCCAGACTGCTCTGGATGGCTGGAAGAGCTGCGAGCGCGAGGCGGCAGGCGGCAAAATGCGGGAAAAGGGAATCCTGAAGAAGAACCTGGTCCGCACTGTAAAAATCTCTGGACCAACACAGTGTTCCCTCCAGCGGACGGTTACCTGGAGGCTGGAGGGACGCAGGGTTCACACCCAACACACAATGACAAACACAACAAGGAGACACAACTGTGGGGGCGGGGCCCATGTCTCCGCTCGGCTCTCAGCTCCATGCCGAGTCGTGTTCGCTTCGCTTTTGTTGAAAGTCGAGGTTTTTCTAGAAACGTTCACAGTCTTCCTGATGCCAAGCCAGTTTTGGTCCACGGGCCCTATGTTTGACTACACCACAGTATGGACCTGTGTGTTCAATAGTGTAAAGAAAATCAGTTTTTCATGGTCACAAAGGCAAACGGTGGTTTAGAGTAATCTATAAAGAGAGTATTATATGAAGGAGTCTGAGCTGACTGGCTGCAGGTCACACACCTCTCATTGAGACGCTTTCCCTTCTCCATCGTTCAAGGTCCTCAGAGAGTTGGAGTCATTCTTCCACAGTGGAGGTGATCATGTTTAATGAAAGTCACAAGAAGCCGTTCTGTTCCAGGAAGTTTATAGCATGAAAGGACGTCTCTGTTCCAGACAGAAAACAATGAACGAGATTAAAAACAGCCGAGAAATACTGACGGGACATTCAGGAACACTTCAGAACTATAAAATACTGCGTTTGCTGTCTGAGGATCAGATTCAGCAGATGCACCCTGGAAGGGATTTAAGCAGCTAGAAGCAGCTGAATGAGTCTGAGGCGTCTCTGGTCAGAGTCCGGCTGCAGATGTGAGATTCCGGGTACAGAGAACCGGCTGCTCCGGTTACTGGGTGCTGAAGTTTTTGTTTTTTTGCGTCCACATTACACAATATCCAGAAATCTGCTCCAACGACCGCGGATGACGATGAACAGCAGGAAGCTGCTCTGACAGGAATCCTCCAAAGCAAGCCGCTTAGATGCTCAGAGCGGCCCAGTGGAGCAGTGGTTAGCCCTCCTGCCTCCCAGAGTCCATGTTTCAATGTTTCAGCATTTCCTCGGTTCCACTGAGGGGTCTGTGAGGTGTGAAGGACAGGAGGGGGGGTGTCGGCACCGAGACGGAGGGCAGGGCCCGAACGGAACCGGGGCACGAGCAAGGCTCGGTGCAGCTCCTCTGATTGGAACTCGGCTTACCAAGAGCAGAAGCTCAGAAACCCCCCCTCCAAGAAAGACGTCTCGCTACCTGTTCCTGCTGTTCATTCCAAACCTCCACTGAAGGAAACATGAGCCGTTAGTGCCCCAGTGGGGGGCGGGGACTCGCCACCGCGCCGCTTGACTTTCAAATAAGAGATCTGTGAATTCCATGAATCCGCAAACATCTGTTTTCCTTTTCTGTATTTTGTTTCCATTCATTGAAGCGTGAATCCGAGGACAGGGAGCGGGAGTCGGCTCCCCTGACCAATCAGGAAGTCTCATCTCCAGACCGGCCTTGACAGAGAGAGGCTGCCGGTTCCTCCCCGAGCGTCAGGCCGACCCGCCGCCGCTCGGTCCGTTCAGCCCAGCTGATGCACTTCACAAAACACGCCTCTTGTTTTCTGTGTCTGAGAATCATTCAGATGAAAAGAACATGAGATGGAAATCAAGTGACATGGCACGAACGACGAAGAAGACCTTCCTCACTTCCTCATTCAGGCTCACACTCTTTCTTTTGCCTTTGATTCCTTCGTCTCACATTTCCCCAAAGACCCTTTAAACGTGGAAACAGTGGAAGCGTCGGCGAGTTTCTGGTTTCCTGCTGCAGCGGAGAGCCTCACAGTCTATCTGCAGCTCTAAACCAAACACTGCTGCTCAGCTTTAGTGGAAATTTTCTGCAGATTTCAGGAGCGAAGAGCCGAACAGTGACACCAGTCATCACCGCCTCGCAGGCCCAAGACATTTAATTCCCAGTAAATATTTATAATTCTCCTCTTTCCTGGTTTATGAGCCTCGGCCTTCCATTGCTGATTTTCCATTTGGTCCGCTGTGGCCAGCGACGCACTGCCAGACCGCCGCTCTCTGTACCTGCTTTAACCCCAACTTCACATTTATTTCAGTTTAACGAGTGTAAATAAACAACAATGAAAAGCCTCTCTCTCTCTCTCTCTCTCTCTCACACACACACACACACACACACACACACACACACACACACACTCCTATATGGCAGGACAGCAGGATCCCAGGACTGTGTGTGTGCAGAGTGACTGTTAGTCTTCCACTGAAAACAGGTGACAAATTAATCCGCTTTAGAGGAAATCTGAAGGTATAAACAGTGAAATCTGCGTGTGTTTGATCAGCGTCACATTCTAAACCTGAATTATTCATGGACATAACGTCCACGTGCCAACATGTCCGTGTGTGTGTGTGTGTGTGTGTGAGGCAGAACACACTATCACAATCTCTCATGCACAACTCCATTCAGGGTCCAGCAGCTTCTGGCGTTCTCTCACACACTAATACAGTCGTTCACACACACCACTGACCAGGCGGGTCCAGCAGGGCGGCGACTCCCTCCACCCAGGCAGCTCCTCAACAAGGCTGCAACCACAAACACATAATGGCAGGTGTCTGAAACAAAAGCAGCAGATCCCAGGCCAGCGGGACAAAGCTGGGACCGCCTCGGCCGCTCGGGTCGAGCAGCCGGCGTCTCTGCGACTGAAAAAGTGCTGAGTTTGCGCCTGAAGGTTCCTCTGTGAGAGGAAGACCTGTTTTACCGCAGCTCTGAGGATCAGCAAGACATCCCCGGCAGATCAATTGTTCTCATGTATCTCCTCGGGCTAAATGTTCTCATTAATAACCCAGCAGGACGTGTTGCTTTCAGCTGATTTAATGCCCTTTTTTCACAAAAGTAAATAATTCACTGAGCCAAAGAATTCATAAATTCATAAGATAATACATGTTATATATAGATCCCAGTGTGTGAAGGCCGTCAGGGTGAATGTGAGTGTGTGTCCTGGAACGGTGAAGTGTTCAAATGGATTCTCAGTTAAACTCAGACATCAGTCTCCATTTTATTTCTCCCCTCAACAGGAGAAGCTTCATGGAAAAAGCAAAAACCACAACGACGCAGTTGTGGAGGAAGAAGAGCTCAATTCAGAGTCACAACGTGAGAACATGCATTTACACCGGAGAATTATGTTCTGCTGAGCGGAACGTCCAGCCGTGGTGTTCAGGAATCAGGACTTTGAACATTCATGAGCTTCTCCCCTCACGGCTCTCACGGCGTCCTTCACCGAGTCACTTGGATAAAGAAATGCTGGATGTTTGAAACGGGAGTAAAGCGGCCCGGGGTGTTCCACTGCGGGTCGCTGCTGTGGAAATGAACTCCCAGTGGCTTCTGCTGTCGCTCGCATCTGGCCTGCAGCGTCTCTGCAGACAGCTGAGAAAACGCCGCGCATGAAGTCCTGGAAGAGGCCGGACCTTTAGCACAAGCGCCGTCAGGAAACACTGGAACCCGTCGTTTCAGGTGAAGGAGGCCGCTTGGCGAGCCACATGGAGCTCATTCCACCGCCTCACACACCTCACACAGGCTGGATCAGCTGCAGTTCAGAGCAGGGATGTCTGGGAGAAAAAAGGCATTCCAGCGCCGGAGGCCAGTTTCCACTCGGAGAGCCCGGGCCGCCGTCCCGCCCACTCCCCCCTCTGGTCCCGCAGCAGCTTCTGCACAGTTGTTGCCTTTGAGGAGTTGTGGAAAGACTGAGTGGGGACAAAATGGCATCCCGGCAGCTCTGTGCGAGGCTGATGGGGCTGGCGGTGCTGCTGGCCGCACTGACTCTCCAAGGTAAGACACATTTTATGGGATGTTTTCACCCCCAAAAAAACCTTTTCTTTTGATGTGCTTTCAGAGTCTGACACCGTTTTCACACATTTGTCTGTCCTCCGCCGTCTGGCCTAACACTGATCTCCTGCTTGTGGCGGCAGTCGGGGCTCTAAAAGCATTATTTCACACAGGCAGGGCAGCGAGTGTTTCAGCCTTTCAGACACGTGTAGTGAGAGGCTGTGGCTCGTCACAGCCGTCGAGGGCGCAGAACAAAGGCTTTGCTCAGAATCGGCCAACATTTTTCTCCCAAATCAGCGCGCAGACATAGAAACAGTTGACAAAGCTTCACTGCGGCCGGCTCTACAGATGAAAACCGAGGCATGCGGCTGGAGCTGTTCTTCAGCTCCAGCTCAGAGCCGAGCTGCAGCACCGACATGTCCGGACCTGAAGGGGAGAAAGGCAGCACGAGACGACTCGGTGTGTTTACACCTGACGGACAAACTCTCTCCGCTCTGCTCAGCAACAAATATACAGGAAGCATCTTCTTTTGGCTTGTTTTTTTATGAAGTGAAGAAGTAACTTTCACTGTTCTCTAACTTCCTGAGCTGCTTTGCTCCTTAATCACTAGCAGTGATATAAATCCTGAAGGAAACAGACACAGGAACTATTTTTAAGTTGATTAAACTGATGATTGAACATCTGCAGCTGTTACTCTCCAGCTGCTGGTTTCACTCTGAATCATCCTCCTTAAGGAGGCGATGAGTAAAGAGTAGAGATGTGAGACACCTAGAAAAAAATACAGATATTTCCAAATTCTTCACTTCTAGCCACCTCTGTGCTGGACAGACTAAACCATGAAAAGACTAAGATCTGAGAAGTGAAACATGGCTTTCAACTCCTCTACTTCCACAAAAACTCCTTCATCACCAACCGGGAAACAATGGAGGAGTTGCATACAGCTGGATGCGTCGTCCTTTTCACTGATAAGATGAGCATTTCCATGGAATGAGAGGAATAGTTAAAACCGTGTTGGAAACATTTGATCAATGAGAAAAATCCATCTATATCATAGTAAATTAATAAGGAGTGATTGAGGTCTGAGTTGGTATTTTCATGTATGAGCGTACAAACGGATCCATGTTGACCGATTGAGGGATTTCGCCTTGAGATGAAGTTTAAAAGTCAGTCTTCAGCAGAATGACTTCCACTTCATGTCTCTGCAGTAAAACTCAGTAACAGCTGCACTGCAGTGTGGGTGTGTGTGTGTGTGTGTGAGGGCAGCCTTCACAGATGGGCCCCGACTTCACATGTAGTGAAGGCAGGGAGTCCCCGGGCAGTCTCAGCTGCCGTGGAGTGCCACAGGGCTCTGCTTCAGGACACCACGACTTACTCAACACGGCGGCGTCAGTCCGCTCCTCACAGCTGAGGCTGTGCTCACCCTCACCGACAGATCGCAGTTCAGCAGACTGAACCTCCAAACCTCAGATGTTTACGCTTCATGCCGACATTCAGTAGATTGACAGGCGAACGTGTGTGTGTGTGTGTGTGTGTGTGTGTGTGTGTGTGTGTGTGTGTGTGAAGCTTTAGAGAACTGCTGTGTGAGAGAGGTTTAGCATGAATATGGATCTGCTCACTGAATGTTCAGGAACATGTTAAAAAGTACCCGACAGATGGGAGACGGTGAAGGAGCAGACAGGCTTCTTCAAACGTCTGCTCGTCTTCCTGTTTGGTCCTCACTCTCACTTTGAGGAAGCGTGAAGCCTGGACTGAGTTCACACTGACGGATGTGAACACATGCTCAAACTGTCCTTCTGGAAGACTGTGGACCTCACGTCTAGAATCTGACAGAATTCACCTCGAACTGCAGCTGCAGTCTGGGGAAAAAAAGCATTTCAGATCCATAGATCCACAGCTGAGACCTCACCAGACACGACAGTTCAGTCTTTAAACCTCCTTCAGATCAATCTGCTGAGCCGTTTTTGAAGAATACAAACCGTTTCTTTTATTATTGCACTGTTCTGATGAGAGGTTTGACGCTGGCGGGACAAAGGAATAAAGAATAAAGACTAAATGGCTCCATGCAGAGGCAGTGGAAAATCTGACTCACGCCGCTCCAGTAATGAGAAAAAGAAATTCGCTCCAACAGCCACATGCGAGCAGTTTCCTCCGGCGGCGTCCGTCCACTGGAAACCCACCAGCGTGAAGCGTGCCGTGCCGAGGAGAGCCTGAACGCAGCCCAGATTCCAGCCGGGGACTCTGGGACTTCACGGTCCACGTGCTTCAGGTTTCTGTTTCCATGAGGAGAAAGCGCCGTACGACTAATGTCGATTTCAGATGCAGAGCTCAGAGAGCCCTCCGCCCTGCCGTCCACATTCCGGTTACTCACCTGATCGACGCTGGATATGCTTTTGCCAACACACACTCCCGAGAGATTCATTCTCTCTTCACTGAGAGCGTGGAGCTTCAGCAGCGTTTCTCACACGCAGTGAGAATAACGATCCAACCTTTATGCAGTGAAGGACATGATGTCTCATTAGTGCAAGCCAGCGCTCCGTGCACGGCTCGGAGCTGGAGGGGCGTCGGAGAGCGCTCATGCTCCGCCACACACCACTTCTCCTCCTTCATACACACTTCACTTCAACGTTAAGCTGGTTTAGGGAATGCAAACACAGAGCTGCTCACGCTGAAGCAGGGAAACCACGTTTGGCCGCGGTCTGCAGGTTTGGTCATGGCGGTAGAGGAAACAATGCCAACGCCGATTTGATTCTGCTCCACAGATGCTTCCAGTGATGGCAGCTTACAGAAGATCCTGGGGAAGCGAGACGGTAACACACTCTGCTGAACCTCAGAAGCTCTGAAACAGAAGAGGCCTCTGAATCTTTCTGCTTCCATCCAGTGGCAGGAGCCGGAACTGCCCCGTCCAGGTCCTCGGTGGCCGTCCCGCCCTCCAGGGCTCAGGAGTTCCTGGCCAGGCTGAGCAGGTCCAAGAGGAACATCTGGGACCGCAGCCGGCCCGACGTGCAGCAGTGGATCATGCAGTTCATGTCCATGGGATTCGACGAGCAGGTGAGTTATGATCGGTTCCTGGAAAAACGGCAAAAGAGGGGGGGGACGAGGAGCATGTGTGGACCTGAAGACCTGCCAGAGCAGATCCCAGATATCAGACGGCACGTCGCCGCCGGTTCAGCAGGAGGACGGATTTCCACAGGGAGTGATTTACTGAACAACCAGATGGGAAGTGTGTGTGTTTCCTTTGACAGATGGGTGGGGAAAGGGGGGGGGGGGGGGGGGGGGGGGGGGAGGCAGTTGTTCTTGTTATCTTAATGATTAATGAATAATTTGAGGATTAACTTTGTCATTTTAATCAGACATTCTTTTCCTTTATGAATTTAGGACTAATTAGAATGATGGAAAAGCTTTAATAGCCTCGATTCAGACGCTTCTTCTTGGGTGATTAAAAGTCAACCTGATGCTCCGAATGAGTCAAACCACAAAACCAGAGAAGGAATCAACAGCTCCACACCGTAAAACACTTCATGTTTCTCAAATTAAGCCTTCAGGCCGGGCTTTGGCTTTAAACCACTGAAGCTTGTTTCGACTCCAGCAGGTCTGCTGTCGGTTGGTTCGAGCGAACAGCAGTTTTATCTGCAGCTTTAAATGCATTTGCTCAATTATTTATTGCAGTGGTCTAATAAAGATGGCTCATTATGAGAGAGGGAAACATTTCACCCCCCTCCTATCAAATATCGCCCAGGCCGTCCAGCTGGCGTTTAGCGTGACCAGAAGAGCAGCAGAGCGCTGGAGCTTCACACATGGATTTAACATGTGGGAGGAAACACACACACAGGGAAATCATGCTAACTCCACACAGAAAGGCTCGAACCCAAGAGCTGTGAGGCGAGAGCTCCAGGTGGTCTGAACTTGGTATTTTAACCATTTCCTGCTTTATTTCTCCTGCAGTTACAGTGAATTTAGCAACTCGAGCCACTCTGTCTCACCTTCAGGGCTGTTTTACTGAAGAGACAGGAGTTCCACCCCAGCTCCAAAATCCAAACGTGGATGCGGAGTGGGCGGGGCTGCTTTACGAGGCTAAGCACAATTCAGGATTTCCCGTCAAAGCTCTGATTTAGAGGAACTTTCTGCATGCCGTCCGGCTGAGCCGAGCCCAGACAGACATGGGAGCCGGGTGTAGCTGTAGAGCCGGCGCTTCTCTGCCAGTCAGTCAAACTGATAAAAACACAGCGCTGCCAGAGCCGGGGCTTCACGTCAGGATCAATACGACTGGAGAACCTCTTCTTCCACTGGACTAATAAGAAAAAGGTTATCAAGGAGCTGCATTTATAAAACAAGCAAACATGTAGATGATGGAGAGAAGCTGAAAACGGAATGACAGTGAAGGAGTAGACATGAAGCAGTGAATCCCTCAGCTGGGCTCTCAGGTCATGACCGTCATGTAGGATCCAGCAGGGACACTCGGGACCAGATGAGAACAGAGGAGCGGAGCCGGTACCTCGGCGCTCTGACAGCTGAGGGAAGCGTTGCAGCCATTTTTAGCTCGTTGTCCAGCAGCCTCGTACATGACACCTACTGCATATGCCATTTGCTGTTGGCTCTTAAAAGGCCAGAGCTGTCAGAGAATTGGCCTTTTCAATGTCTGTTTGGCACAGCTGTGGCCGCCGACGGTCTCAGCGGACGTCTCACCAGCTGCCCGCATGCCCATTAGCCCCAGATTTATTTAGAGATTCCTAACGAGTTGACGCGCGTGGCGTTTGTCCCCCACCAGAGGCTGGAGACTGACCTCTCGTACTGGATGGACCAGGCGCGCTCCAGGGACCAGGGGCGGCAGCACCACTACGACGAGAACGCCGCCATGGGCCCGCGGGACCCATCCTCGTACCGACACGGCGCCAACGTCAACTACGACTACTATTAACGGCGGGACGCCAACGCTCGCGGTGGACAGACGGCAGGACGGCGTCCGACCCCGGAGCACATCTGGAATCCTGCGCCAGTCGGGGCCTCCACAGATCGGCTCTTCATCTCAATAAACACCACCCTGCTGCACGAGCAGGAATCTCCTGTCTCTGCTTGTAAATAAAGTCGCCGTCCTCCTCTGGCTTGTGGTTTTCCTCACTGAACAGGAGAAGACGCGCCGCGTCAGCCATCAGCGCCAGACGCACAGTGTGGGAAACGTTTTTATTAAAATAGCTTCTTCACCTCAGATTGACAGAGCACAGCCTGGCGGGGTCTTTCAGACACGGCGAGGCGAGGCGAGGCGGGACGCGGTCCGTCCCGGTCCCGCCGTGAGCCGAATGAAGAACCCGCAGGGTGCTGGAGCGCCGCTGCTCACACACACACTCACACACACACACTCACTCACTCAGGTAGCTCCTTCCAGGAGACACAAACACAAGAAACCGATAAACACAAAGCACTAACGCGCACTGCCGGCTGCTCGCATTACTCCGCTGACAGCAATTTAAATAGCAAAAGCACAAATTCACAAAAGGAAAAAAAAAAAGAAAAAAAAGAAGGAAGGCTGGATTTTAAACTTCTTTTACTTCTTTAAACTTCTTGAAAAAACGTTGGCCTCTGATTCAGGCATGTCCTTCAGTCTACACCCACAATCCAGCAGCAGCTCCACACAAGAGAAGCTTCCTCTTCTTTTCTTTCCTCCCTAAAAAGTTTTTCAAAGACTCATTGCTGCTTGTCAAAAATAAAAGACGATATTCCAAGAGTGCACTATTCATCATCTGGCGGCGTTCCTCCTCAAGGAGTCTTAAAGTGTTTCTGAAGGCTGAGAGCAGGACGGGGCTCAGATGTGCCGGGGCCGGCCTTTCTTCATGCGGGCCGCCTTGGGTTTGGGGATGTACTGGTTGTTGGCCTGATGCTCCAGCTCTCTGCTGAAGTACTGGATGGTCTTGTTCAAGCCTTCCTCCAGGGGAACCTTCCAACACAACAACAGACACAGAGGAAGGGTCAGTTTAACAGCAGAAGTCCTTTCTTTACAGTGTGACGACAGGAACCCGGAGACTTTGATAAAGCGGAGGATCAGGACATGAAGCTCAGGCTTTAAACCGAGCTGCTGTTCGACAGAACATAAATGATCCATGTGAAAGAAGAAAGGTCGCCTGTGATCCAGCTTCATATCAAGTAGGCTGCACTAACAATAAAAACTAAACATCCTGCCTCTGGTAAAACGAATAAAAGCTGGAAATGTGTATTTAAAGTCAGAAAGTGAAGTCTGCATTGTTGAAGGACGTCTGTGTCAAACGGTCTCTTCTAAAAATGGCCAGAATCAAACATTTCTCTCGTGGATGTGCCGTCACCGCCGTCCTTTCTTCATCTGCAGCCTGTAAAGTCTCTCTCTCTCTCTCTCTCTCTCTCCTGTGAAGCTCTCTTCCTCTTTTTCCTGCCGCTGCGCCTGATCAGATTGTCTTATCAAGGTGCTGCACCTGTAAACATCAGCGTGGAAATGTGATAACTGGCATTAATCAAATAATTGCAGCGTTTGGATGCACAGCGGACGCAATAACCAAAAAACCCCGGCGCCCACGAGTCCACGCCACCGCGGTGACGGGAGGCTCAAACTTCTTCTGGGTTTTCACAGACGCCTGCATACGTTAGTGGGTTCTGTTTTATGTCTCCCAGAATAAAAAGCAGTTAACTGTGAAGACATCCCGGCGTTAACAGTGTGAGTTTTTCCAGCGGTCACGGCTCTGAAGAGGACGTAAAAAGTGACAGACGTGATTATTACACTGAAGTGATTAGTCTCAGGAAACACGTTCTGGTGGGCTTCTACATGGACTATGGCTGCAGTACCAAAAGAAGAAAAGATTCCTGTAATATTAATAACACTACAAAAAATAATGGATAGAAACGGCTTTCTGAATGCAGCAGGAAGTGAAAACGATCGTGTTTGGCTCGTCCATGTGAGGGTACGCACCACCGGCTCCCAGCCCAGCATCATCTTGGCTTTGCGGATGTCGGGCCGTCTCCTCTGGGGGTCGTCCTGGGCCTCCGGCAGGAACTGGATCTGACTGCGGCTCACTGCCGGTCCGGAACAGGAAGCAGACACACAGGGTCAGGCTGGAGCCTCCATGTTCTCGCTCGGTCGGAGGCTTCAGTAGGTAACGACTGAGCAGTGAACTGCTCAGACGCACGGCTGAGCCGACGTGCACAACGCCGGAGACAAGCTGCTCTCGTAACACACTTTTGAATAAAGTATCGTCTATTCTACTGATGAGACGAGACATCGTGAACCACCGAGTTTATTTTCTGAAGCCACTAGATGGCGCTGTCTGTTCGAGAAACGACTGAAAGCACACTTCATGGTCAGTCCTTCAGCCTCGTTTAAAACCAAGAGTGCCATCTAGTGGCTTCCGAACATAGAGACAGTGGTTCATGAGGCCTCATTTACCCATCACTACTCAGGGTGTGTGTATGCTCTGACATTTCAGCAAAAACTTTCATATTTCATGTAATTATTTCAGATAAAACACACAAAAATATCCAGAAGCGCTGTGAGAAATAAACCCCGGTCCAGACTAAACAGAGAGGCTGTGAGTCGTGTGTACAGAGGAAGACAGACTTACCCACGAGGCTTTTAATGAGCCGAGCAAACTCCAAAATGGTGTGTTCCTCTGGATTGCCCTGTGAACAGCCGGCAGAGCGTTCCTTAGACGGAGGACGACTCGACAGAACCATTCAGGATGGAGTGCTGTGTGTGGCGCTCACCAGATTGACGGGACTGCTGATGTTACTGTTCATTAGCGACACAAGGCCGTTCACCAGATCGCTGCAAATAAAGCGCAGAACACACAGCGTGAGGAACCGCACTGAGCCCGCCAGGGTCTTCGTCAGCGGCAAAGAAACGTCTCCAAGTCCAGAGCGCACCAGGCAGGTTCCCATGCCCCGCCCCGCCTTCACTCCGTTTCAATCTATTCACTGACATGAAAGTCAGACTTATTCTCTGTTTATATCTTTCCCCTCAATGCAGACGGAGGTCCGACCGTCGGACCGGGAATTCAGAACAACGGAGGGGGACAGTGTGGGGCTGCTCCTTTGAGATAAACGGGAACATTAAAACGCTGGAATTTAAAATTAATGAGTGTTTACATTAAAAGGCAACATGTTTACCATGTTCTCCTCGCTCAGCTTTCCACAGAAAATATTTGCTAATTAGCTCTGAACCTGACGACCCTGGCGCCTGAGCACCAGCCCGACAACACAGACTGAACGGAATGCAGAAAATCAATCAAAAAAAAATCAACCAATCCTCCATCTTTCACCCTTTATGTGTCTTTATGCCACTAATTCATGTCAATAACTGTCTCGTTTCTTTCCCGTGGCTTTTTCCTTCCTCTGGACACTGGTTCGGCCATCTGAAGCCGCTGGTTGTTGCCTTGCCAACCAGCCAAAAGGTTGATATTTGTTGTTTCTCAGTGCTGTTGCCATTCAGAGACTCTGGTCCGAGTACTTTTCAAAACTCCAAAAACTACCAGAACGCAGAGAAACACTCCTCTGTATCCAAAAACTAAACTCAGATTTACTGCTAAAGAAGAGTTCCCGGACAAAATGCTCATCCTGTGATCGTATAAT
The DNA here is from genome assembly GCF_902148845.1 of Salarias fasciatus. Classification (NCBI taxonomy): domain Eukaryota; kingdom Metazoa; phylum Chordata; class Actinopteri; order Blenniiformes; family Blenniidae; genus Salarias; species Salarias fasciatus. The sequence goes on along the minus strand of NC_043760.1, from coordinate 29,324,109 downwards.
GAGAGCAAAGCGCTCCACATGCCCCGGCGTACGCAGACTTCTTCATCCCCGTTCTGTCAAACTGAACCACGGCCGCGAAACTAACAAGCCTCTGAAAACCCCAGACCAGGCTCTGCACGCGTCTGGAGGACATTCCTGCAGCCTTTCAGCATGCTCTCCTCACGGCGGCCGCGCCGTGCCAACAATAATTTGCTCCACTTTCCCTTCAAAGGTCAAATTAGCATTCTGCATACATACGTACATGATATACTTAGACGTGCACTTTTGTGCACCTCGTTCAGGAAAAACTGTCATCATGATCCACTACAAATCATCCGAGAAGTCACACACTTCCAGTGTCCTCTACCTGTGTGTGTGTGTGTGTGTGTGTGTGAGAGAGAGAGCGGTTTCAGGGAAAGTTCACATGAAACAAGTTCAGAGTGTAGGAAGTGACCTCAGCGGTCTGGACGGGGGTTCGAGTGCTGCGGGATAATTAGCCTCCCCGCGTGCTTCTCAGCACGGCGGGCTCTCGGGGGATTTGCACCTCTACGCGCCGTGCAGCTGATTTATGGCGGTGCAGAGACAGAGGTGCGACGCCGTGCTCTCAGGTCCTCGTTAGCCCGCCGGGACTGCGTCAGCAGTGCACGAGGCATGTTCTAAAAAAGTATGGTCAGTGAGGGCATATCTAAAGTTCAGTTTTCTTCCTTAAAAAAAAAAAAAAAAAAAAAAAATTGGTACAAAAATCTTCAAAGCCATCAAGGAATGAAAATGAGAGGGTTGTTACCAGACACTGAAATGCTGGAAAAATTGTAGATCAGGGGTGTTCAACCTGCGGCTCTAGAGCCACACGTGGCTCTTCAGTCCCTCTGTAGCGGCTCCATGAAGCCTTCACAATATGAAACGTCAATAAAGAATCAACTTGTTTTTATTATAGTTACACACCACAGTGCTATTCAAAAAAAATCGTGACTCTCGGTTCAGAAGGGATTCAAATAAAGGTACAAGTAAAATTGGCAAGACTGTCTAAAACCACAAGAATTGGGGGGAAAAAAATGATAGAATATCTAAAAACAACCATGAAATAAAATTAGAAAGTAAATATTGTTGGAAAAAAACATGTAAAACAGCTTAAAGGTGCTGTAGGCAGGATTCCGCTTCTCCGCCATCTTGCTTAGGGTTACCTAAGCAAGATGGCGATTTGACCCATCTAAGATGGCGATTTGAAACCCAGCACAGCCAATCCTGTCCTGTTTTCTCTGACATCACGCCCTCACGCATGTTAAGCCCCTCCCACAAGAACATGCGACGAACGCCCCTCGACCAATCACAGTTAGAGCCTCATGGGCTCTTCTGATTGGTCAAAGACACCTGGAGCTGTCGAGATTCCTTTTCAGCTCAGAACAGAGACAGATGGAAACGCTGCGCCCTCACGGTAGTGCAATTATGCTACACTCCTAAAGGATTATCAATGGATACTCTAACATTTAATCCAAAGAAAACAGAAAAATTTGCATTGACTAGCAAAATCCTGACTACAGCACCTTTAAAAGGAGGTAAAAAGGTTGAAACAGCTAAAATTTTAAATATTGTCAACAATAAAAAAAACACTTGAAAACAGAAGCCAAACTGTTAAAATCAGGCACAGAAATAGGTTAAATTTAATAAAATGTTCACTATTCTGAACCCTTTGCGGCTCCAGAACAATTTGACTTGACGGAAAGTCCCAAAAACGGCTCTTTTGGTTCTAAAGGTTGCAGAACGCTGGGCAAGATGAACACGTAATGTTGCATTTTCAAACTAAGACTCGTGGTCTGAAGCGCCGCCTCCACAGGTGCATCTGGTCGGAGCGCTGGGGGGGGGGGGGGGGGGGGGTCCTTTCTTAACACACTTCGGGTCACTTAATAATAATCGGCCGTGACTTGAATGCCACGGCCTGCCCGAGCGGCGCTGCTGAGGATGTGTGTCCTTTTGAAGGCAGGAGTTCAGCGTTGTGTCAAACCTTTCATTAGCAATTAAAAAGACAACAAACAAGAAGGTCAGCTCGTGGCGCTCTGCACACATCTGAGAAGTTGGGGGGTTTATTACAGTACGGCTGAGCTGGCAGAAGAAAAACATGCTCAGGACTCAAATTGCGAAAGAGCCACGAGGAAGCTCTTATGTCCATTTTTTAAGAAAATTCAAAGACTCAGACTCAACAGCCTCATCGCATACAGGTGGGATTATGACGAAGATTCTGAACCCCTCAGTACAATCCGTCCATCATCCACCCTCCCGATTCCACTGGAACCACTGAGTCTCCTCTGAGTCCGGTTCTGCAGAAAGTCTCCTCTGAGTCTGGAAATGACTGAGTTGTATTTGGCACAACACAAATCAAATTCAAATACAACTGAATTGAATTTTATTTCAGAAACGTAAATACATATACGAGTCGTGTCTCTTCATGCTCAAAGCGAAGGTTCCTCACACTGATCCGGCCCACATTAATGCAGGGTCTGGGGACCAGGGCTGCGACAGGACCCTACTGGAACCGCTCAGAGAAACTGAAACATTCATTTATTCATTCATCCTCTGGAGCGGCTTGTCCTTCTCAGGGCCGCGGCGCGCTGGAGGGGGTGCTGAGGCCACTCCCAGCTGCTCATGGGCGAGGGCGGGGTCCTCCAGTCTGTTCCAGGACCAACACAGTCACCCAGACACTCCGCGGGGTGAGACAACCCAAGAGTCCAGGGTAGTCCTCAAGAAAGCTCAAGGGAAGAAATATGACAGATTCTGGACCATTATGGTCCAAATACACACATTTCCTGAGTGAATTAGAGCGAGCTAGTCCAGGCGGTAACGCCGGATCGCCTCAAATTTGGTCTGTTGACAGAAAAGACGTCGGTGAGTAAAAGTCATCAAAGTCTTCTGGGGAATCCTGAGGGCCTGGCACTGCCAGGTAGGTTTAGGTTTCACCATGAAACAGGAAGTGCAGTGGTAACATGGTCCTAGCATCACAATAACCACCACCTAGAGCGCCACCCACTGGACACCTGAACAGGACGGGCAGTCCAGACGATGGATGGAATCTGCCTGTAACTCTGTAACTCGTACAACTTGACTGAAAGAAAATGGACTACTGAGATCTAAAGTCGTTTTCTCATTTGGTTCCTTTGTTCTGATCTGCAGTGAGAACAACGCCGTGCTTCATGTTTCCATGACGACCGAGCACGAAGCACGAGGAGGGTCACGTGTTCATAGGTTCTACTGGAGTAGAATGATAAACTGAAACTCATCTGAGGGACATAAACAACAAACACACATGAGTTTCCTTCCATTCTGCTGTTTGTGTTGTTGAGGTTTATTAGGAGCAGTAAATACACAGTTCCTATTTAAGTCAGTCACCTGAAAGCCCTCCAATCCGGTCCACCAAACCGCCAAGCAAATTGGAAAACTTTCAAAGAAAGCACATAAATATATAAAAATTCAGCAGCTGCAGAAACCATACAGCAGATCTGAGCTGAGATGTGTGTGATGCTGCCATGAAGACTGGCCTGGTGTCAAAGCCGTGCTGTCAGGGGAGTTTCAGGGGATGAAGGAGAAGTTTCCTGGACATTTCACTGGATTCTGCGGTCAACGGTTTCATTACAACTGGTTTTAGGTTGAGATTGGGTTCATTTTCGAGCACTTATACTCTGCACTACAAGACAGAAAAACAGTCAAGTTTTCATTTAAAGGTTATTATGACGCTCCAGTCTGTCAGGATGAGACTGGGCTGAAGGGGCAGGAGGCGAGTGGACAGAGGAAAAGACTTATGCCACAAATATCGTCACATTAACAACTGAACAAAAGCTCCAGGAACAGGAGTTTATTGATACTTCAGAGGTTTAGTTTAAAGATCGACCAATTATCAGCCTGGCCGATAATATCGGCCGATATTGATCATTTTTCTAATAATCGGTATCGGCCTTTCCCCCCCCACCAATAGCCGATAAAATAAATTTATTTTAAAACGTGCTCTTTGGATCATATATACAGCCGTCTCTCTCTCTGCCTGAAGTCACTCCTCTGGGCTGTGTAACAATGTCCCACCCACGGCTACATTTTGAGGCCAAAATGTTCATTTTTACTGCAAATGAATATCGGTTCGACATATCAGTTATCGGTTTCCATAAGTACCAATAATAGGCATCGGCCCTAAAAAAGCCACATCGGTCGATCTTTAGTTTAGTTGATGGTAAAACTGAAGACCTGACAGGAAGGCCTAACTGCTCTGAACGCTCTCAACCATTCGTTTCTCGTCCTCAAAACCAAGACGGCGATCTGCACAAAGACCGAGCAGCAAACTTTAACCTGAGAAAACCAACGGAAAGCTGCTCTGCGGGAGGCTGGGAGCCCGGTCTGTGCAGGAATGGAGCCTAAACGCTGCATCTGAAGCCTCGTGGATGGATCGATCGGTCTGCTGCTGCGTGTCTCGGAGTGTAAATCACACTCGCCGGGCTCGATTCAGTCAGAACAAACACCGCCGCCGCGGCGCAGCCAGTCCTGTCTATTTATGGAAACGTGAACGTCGACGTCTGAACCCGCCGATCACGTCTTGAATTGAAAAGCGGCACACGGGTTTTCTTCCACGTGTCCTCTGACGGGGCCTGCGTCTCGTATCGACTCACCTGTGCTGTGACAGGCGTCAGCGCGGCTGTCAGATCTGACGCCGTTTCTCGGCTGTTAGTGAGCATTCAGATCATTTCATATATATTTACCTCTCAGCTGACAGGCGGCACACGGAGGAGCACTGAGCACGGTTTGTCATGTTTTAAAACTTCGACGCGACACTGAGACACAGCAGCGTTGCAGCATGTCTTCTGCTCATTTCAGGCACTTAAACCTTCCTGTTCTTAAAAACAAAAACACTTTTTAAATATCATCTGTTGGTTACTTCACCGATGTTATTGCCACTGTAATTTAGCAATTAAGAACAAACTGAAAGGTTTGAGTTCAAGTGGTCAACTGAGCATCGACTCTTCACGACACTTCAAAATACAATCAAACAGACGAGCCATGAAGCGAGGCTCACGTTCAGACAGAAACACTTCAGAGCGGGACTGAAATGGCTGGAATTCTCTTACCTGACATACTGAAAGGCTCTTGTTTGGGAGCCGGTGCCGTAAACCTTGAAGGGAAAGAGGAAATGCATTATCCTCCCTGCGTGGCGAAACGTGGCGGCAGAGGAAAATGTCAAGGTCGCGGTGAATTCGAGCGACCGTGTTTAAAACAGTAGGTTTACACTCAGCATTCTGCGGACACATGATGGGAGCTTGGAGAGCAAACATGGCTGAAATAAACAGCCCTGTTTGTCATTCCCCGGCTCCGCTCGCCCGCTGTCAGGATATGTCCAGTGGAAATACTGAGCGAGTGTGAAATGCCTGAAATACTGCTTCATACGGCACAGAAAATAATCAATACACTGAATATAAATGTTTTTACGAACTGCTTCTCCCTCAGTCCAATCTTTTTATAAAAGATTATTTTTCTTGGCAATAGCCGCACTCAGTGTGGTGATTTTCTCGGCTGTTTGTGGTTCGGGCTGCGGTGAGTTTTGCGCCCAGCATGTAGAAACGCCAGCGATGCCGTGGATGCTCACAGTGAGAGGCTCCCCCTGCAGCGCCTGCAGGATGAAGTTGCTGACGACGCGGCCGTCGTTCATGTGCATCCGGGAGCCGAACGTGTTGAAGATCCTGGCCACCCTCACCTCCACGCCCTCCTGCACACAGAGCAAAGAGCAGCCAGTCGCCTCAGGCTGGTGGAACAGACGCTTCTCAGCTGCTGTAAAGGTCAGAGGTGGATACGGCAGAACGTGAACTGATCAGTACAACTCCTTATATTGATCCGGTACTTTACTGGCATTCTTATTGATACTTCAGTTTTACTTTTTTGAGATTTTACCATATCTCATGTATTGTGTTGAATTATGGGGTGCGACATGTAAAACCTATTTACAGACAATTGTCATTTTACAAAAAAGGGATTTAAGGATAATTACAAATAGTCATTATCGAGAGCCATGTAATCCATTGTTTATCAAACTGAAAGTATTGAAATTCCAAGACATTGTTGATTTAAGTATCCTAAAGATAATGTACAAGGCCAAGTTGAAATTATTGCCTGCAAATTTTCAGATAACATTTGAAATAAGAACCAGTACATACAATCTTAAAGGAATAGACGTGTTCAAAAAACCCAGATTCAGAATCAAAATCAAAGAAAGAAGCATTGCGGCTAAAGGAGTGAACTTAATGAATGCTCTGAAACAGGAAATCAAAGAGTGCAAAACAATTATGACATTTAAGAAACATCTAAAAAAATCCACGTTGGATAAATATGAAAATGAAAACTAAGTTGTTGCGGTGAAAAATTTGATTGAGTGAAATTGAGTGAATTTTTTGAGTATTGTTAATTTGTATCAGTTTAAATAATTTGTATGCAAAGGGGCAGATGTACTAAGATTGTTCTTTTCTCTGCTCCTTTTCTTTCATTTGTTTTGTGTCCAAACTGACATTGTTGTATTTTCATCATTTTTTTTGTTTTTGTGTTGTTGTTTTAAACAAAAGAAACAAATAAACTAAACTACACTTTTTTTTTAATTTCTGTTAGGCTGCATTAAGTTTTATTTCTTAAAAAAAAAAAAAAAAAAGCAGCTTCTTCCTGCTCTTAACTCGGTCAGTTGTTGTTTTTTCTCCATGAAGCCTGCGTTGAGGTGCGTTTCTACTCCATCCTGTCAGTCCACAGAAGAAATCATGTTGATTAAAATCGGTCCACGGTGCTAAAAGGTTGGCGACCGCTGTTGTGGAGTACAATTAAAAGAACCATTACTGTCAGAGCTTATTGATCCGCCCACATTTAAAACCTTCACCCCGGGGCTCGGCACCCATCTCTACTAAACATCACACAAAAGACACAGAGACTCAGAAGATAAGAAGTGAGAGACGGCGAGCAAGCCAGCAGCAAGCAGAGCAGAAGCAGTGGAAAGGCTGCTTCGAGGGTTCTTTCTCTACTCGCCGGCATCATGGCGAGTCCAGCCTGTGGCGGTGGGATGGCCACACACCTTTTGGAGACTGAGGAAACGGCTCTAATCAAACAAAGCTAGCCACCTGCGGACCGGCCCCTTCACCCATCAGACCCTCCATACGGCTCCTCTTTACGAGTCCGTTTCAAGGTGAGCGCGTCTTTCAGAAAGGCTACATGCTTACTCGGCGCCAGATGCGGCCGTTCTTTGATTTGTGGGCCATCCCATAATAGCTCAGCACAAATTAGAACAATCTGTCATGTGTGTTAACTGTGGCCTACTTTGCGGAGCAGTAACCAGTCTACACGGCGTCAGCAGGAATCTTCCGTCTCGCGCTGCTTTACCCAGAAACCACTTCACGCATGAAGAGGCGGATGCTGCGGCTTGTTCAGGTTTCAGTTGTTATTCTGAATCAGGATTAGCATCGTTAGCACTGGAAAGCTTGTCAATATCCCTGCTGCCCAAAAGATTTCTGCATTTTCCTGGAAGGCTCTGACCTCCACTCCTGAGGGAAGAGTCGAGCCGGCAGACGTCATGAAGGATGCTGAACTCCAGATATCAACCTCTCTTCCTTTTTAAATCCATGGCCTTTTAAAGTCAGCCTCATGCATCACTGTATACCATTTCTGGTCATATAGACCCATTTTCCTCTTACGAAACATGAATAAAAACATGAAGATTATGTAGATTGCTCTCCGGAAAAAGTGGAACATGAAATTCAATAGATAGAACCCGCAAATATATTCAGTACGGTAAAGAACAAGGACACAATGGGGACAGCATGATGAAGAGGTCCGTGGAGACGAGCAAGTCCACAGGCCTCACGTAGAAATGGCGGTCCGGGGTTATCCACACATCTCTGCGTTGTGCTCAGGCTCACATTTTAATTCAGCCTGTGTACACTAACAAGCAGCGGCTTGAGAAGACGAGGATGTAAAGATTACAGGCGAGAACCAAGACTTTCCAGACTGCTGAGAAATCAGGCGGCAAACGGATCTCGACAATAAGCTCGCAGAGTGCCAAGGTAACGGAGGTATTGTGTTCTCAGGAAGCGCGTGTGAGACAAAGCCTATGAAGTGGCGAGTCTTTACTGGTTCAGGAACCTTGCGATTTGCACAAAGTGGCTTTGTAAACTCCACTTGCTGTTTTTCTGCGACACGGCCATATTTCACCCACATGTCATTTCCCACGCGGCTCATTATGCTTTCAGGGTCTATCTGCGGGCCGTGAAGACTGATTAGGCTGTCACTCAGAGCGCAGCACGCTGCCGTCAGCCTCACTTTCACTTATGAAGAACCTTATTCCCCTTTTACAGTTCAAGAGTAAACCGCCATTGATTTGATGAGATATTTCAAAGGCTGGAGATCGGAGACAACTCTAATTTAAAAGTCTTAAAGCAGTTTAATGGACTCTAGCTGTTTGTGATAACAGGTCTCTGACCTTTGTCGGGCAGACGATTAAACGGTGTGAACGTCCTGCCGGCTCCTGGAGCCTGAACCACCACACACATCCACACTGCACTGGACTCCACTGAGGGCTCATATTTATCAAGGTCTGAACACAGAGACCGCGAGACAGAAGTTATTCTGCTCACAAAGAAGTTCTGATGCCCGTCTTCTGACCTTCCTGCCCAGAGTGTATAGGGAAGAGGAAAACTCAATTCAGAGATAAAATATGCAAACAACACAGGAGCATCCTCGTGCTTAGTTATTTGCTCTAATTTATACAAATCAACCATAATTGAATTATATCTTTATAATCAACAACCAAAAGTCACGGCGCAGTCTTCTCAGAGGATCCACTGACTGATGTTTCACTGACACTTCAGCGTATAACAGCAGACTGTTCTCAGTGTCTGACGTCTGCTTTCTTTTGGCAGGTTCCTAAAAGTGGAAGCCCGTCAAAACGCTGGTCTCCAATCCAGCTCACACACCAGCTCCACTACTGCACAGCTACGCTGAGGCCGTCGTCCCAGTACCAGAAGAAGAAAACCAGCGGTACATATAGTCCCCGGGTCCACAGCGGCAGAAGGGCTGAGTGTGTGTGAGTGTGTTTGTACTAATTTGGGTTTCCTCACCTGCTGGACTATCGATTCAGAGCCTGAATGGATTGTATCAATGTTAAAACGGTGCTTGGAAATATATTAGGATAATAAATTCTTCTTTTATGGTCATGTGGGGGTTGCGTGGAGGCGGAGGAGTGGTCATATCACTTCAGCTGGATGCCACATGTAATTGAGGAAGCCTATGCAGCCTACAGTTTAAACTAAAGCAATGGATCACAGCGACACTCCCCATGCAGCCGGGAGAGGCAGTCGTAGCGCCGGCTCAAAGCTGCACTGCCTGCCGCTCCTCCTGCTGTCACACAGAGCAGCGCTCTGGACTGTAATTTATGCCGCGCACGTCCAAACGCCTAATTCAATCTGATGTGTGGCACATGCTTAAGGCATCAACTTCTGGGTAACCTCCATCTTCAGGGACAAGATTATTGTTCTTATTTCACTCTCAGCACGAGCGGCTTGAACGGCCATGTAGCAAAAACCACGGCGTCCAAAGAGCAGGAGCGCCGGATCCATGGTCTGGTGGGGGTCTGCTTCCAGGAGGAGAAGGTTCAGCAAACAACAGCGCTGTGCAAAAAGTTCCACAGCAGCGTCACCAAAAAGGTGGCAGCAGGACAAATTTACCATCATTCCAAAATCCAGCCACTAAAATGAAGCGTCTGAAACTCTTCAAGTCAACATCTCCTCAACAAATAAAGCATCACAGCAGCCGGCTCAAGAGCTTCTGGGACAATCCTGAGCTAAATGTGGGAAAGCTGTACGAGAACCCTGTTCTACAGTCACAGAACATTCAACGTGCCGCACATGCACGCTGGAAGTGACCCATGTTGAGTCTATTGTCATCTAGTGTAGAAAGGAGCAGTGAACTGAAGCCAGACTCGGTGTAACGCCGCTGCAGCAGCAAGAACAGCAGCAGCAGTAGTAGCAGTAGTAGCTGCAGTAGCAGTAGCAGTAGTAGTAGCAGTAGTAGTAGCAGTAGTAGTAGCAGCAGCAGCAGCAGCAGTAGCAGTAGCAGTAGCAATAGCAGTAGTAGCTGCAGTAGCAGTAGCAGTAGTAGTAGCAGTAGTAGTAGCAGTAGTAGTAGCAGCAGCAGCAGCAGCAGTAGCAGTAGCAGTAGTAATAGCAGTAGTAGCTGCAGTAGCAGTAGCAGTAGTAGTAGCAGTAGTAGTAGCAGTAGTAGTAGCAGCAGCAGCAGCAGCAGTAGCAGTAGCAGTAGCAATAGCAGTAGTAGCTGCAGTAGCAGTAGCAGTAGTAGTAGCAGTAGTAGTAGCAGTAGTAGTAGCAGCAGCAGCAGCAGCAGTAGCAGTAGCAGTAGTAATAGCAGTAGCAGCAGCAGCAGCAGCAGCAGTAGTAGCAGTAGTAATAGCAGTAGTAGCTGCAGTAGCAGTAGTAGTAGCAGCAGCAGCAGCAGCAGCAGCAGCAGCAGTAGTAATAGCAGTAGTAGCTGCAGTAGCAGTAGTAGCAGCAGCAGTAGTAGTAGCAGTAGCAGTAGTAATAGCAGTAGCAGCAGCAGCAGCAGCAGCAGTAGCAGTAGTAATAGCAGTAGCAGCAGCAGCAGCAGTAGTAGCAGTAGTAATGGCAGTAGTAGCTGCAGTAGCAGTAGTAGCAGCAGCAGCAGCAGCAGCAGCAGCAGCAGTAGTAATAGCAGTAGTAGCTGCAGTAGCAGTAGTAGTAGCAGCAGCAGCAGCAGCAGTAGCAGCAGTAGTAATAGCAGTAGTAGCTGCAGTAGCAGTAGTAGCAGCAGCAGTAGTAGTAGCAGTAGCAGTAGTAGTAGCAGTAGTAGCTGCAGTAGTAGTAGCAGCAGCGAACAGCCCTATGCTTTTGTTTGACTTTGTTTATGTGCTTGGTTTAATTGCTTCTTGTCATCTGGCATTTAGAGGTTTATTTTTAATAATGTTTCTTTTCCGAGCTGGTAGCACCTGCTCCCCCCCCCCCCCCCCCCCCCCCCCCACACACACACACACACACACACATTGCATAACACTTTCATAACTTCTAACTTTTAAATGTTAATGAATTTCGATTACATGACTGGGCAACAGATGGAAAGTTTGATATTCTCTTCCACGCACACGAGCGACTGACAGTTTGACTCTGAAAGCCACCAATTTCCAAGAATTCTCTGTGCAAGTGTGAAAAAGATAATGAGCTCCTGAGGAGGAGCAGGAGACGAGGCAGATAAATAAATATCACCTGCCTGAAGGAAAGGCAAGAGAAGTCACTCATATCTGATCATCAAAGGCTGCTGTCAATCAAGTGGAAATCAAAGAGCCTTAATAAACGAAATTGTCAAGAGCTTTACTGGATGTTTCATCATAAAACTCAACCCAGATCCAATAAAAGATTTGTTTACATGACTCCACTGATACCAAATTTACCTCTAAAAAGACTTTTTTAATAGAGCAACGCCTCTGGTAAAATTCTGAAAGGGTTACAACATAACACACTGCTGGTCTTGTTATTCCAAATATTAGAATACCACAATGTGCAGCAAGATGTCTGGGAAAACCAAACAGACACACACCCGCATGAAAACACATGTGAATCCCGGTGAATTTACATTAGCAGGACCAATCAGAAGAGGGAACAGGTGATAATGACCATCAGTCCGCCCAGCCTGAACAGATGAATAGAGATGAGCAGAGAGTAGCGGTCAGTCTCTTTCACAACAGGCTTCTGGATCAGGACACTACAGCGATAAGCTGCACTGCCGAGTGAACGCTTGATAAACCTTCACGTTCTTCCAATTCTAACGTCCTCATCTATAAACGCTGCTTACGCTCACAATGGAGCCTGAAAGTGGCGGACGCCTCTTCCTACGCTACTGTTCGCCAGTCCTGGTCCTCAAACCCCCCGTCCTACATGCTTCAGAAGTTTCCCTTTTCCAACGCAATCTGCAGAGCTTGATGATGAGCAGATCCCTTGAATCAGGCGTGCTGGAAGAGGGAACATCTCAAACATGCTGGTCTGGGGGACCAGTGGAGCAGAACCGATAAACACTGTCCTGCACCACTGTGGGGATTTAGATGAATGTACATGAGGTGAGAATGAGGCACCGCTACGCTGACTTTAACCCTGGCGATTCTAGGAAGACTCTGGACACAGGAGAACCCGACTGCATAACATTTAATTTCATCACTTTTCAGACTTTAAGGCTCTGAAGGATCCATGAAGTTTTTATAATCAGACAGCAGCAGTTTTCATGTTTTAACAGCATCTTTAATGATGCTGTATTTTCAGACAGACGTCACACACGACTCATCACGACTCTACTGATGAGAGTCTGCAGCTCAGGGCCGGTCAGGATCCACACACTGCAGCTTCTCCACGTTCTCCAGACAACCGTGGAGTCAGGACACTTCAGGTTCTCCAGAGAACCGTGGAGTCGGGACACTTCAGGTTCTCCAGAGAACCGTGGAGTCGGGACTCAACCTGCCGCTGTGTTGAAGAAGTTTCCTGCTGTGTTTACGCATCAGCTTCCTACCAAAATATAAGCTTCTGTTCTACTCCACACGAGTTGCTCTAGTTGTATTAACAGAGCTGCCTGACGACGTTTTCTTTTCTCTTTATTCTAATAAAATGTCATGTTGCTCGGCAGTTCGCCTGCTGTCCTCATGAAACAGAAATATATGGCAGTATAATGGAAAATATGAACTCAAATCAATCAACTCAATTGAACTCAATCAAAATATTCTCCATGTATGAGGTTTGGTATATAACTATTTTACAATATACAACAATATACTGAAATGAGAAATTATTTGTATATTTTGCAATATATTGCTAGACACTAGAAATCAAATCCTGATCATAACAACCCAAACTTCGCTCTATCAATAATCTGAGCTGATATCTAAAGACGGACTTGTAGCTCTGCAGCAGGGAAACACTTTCTATAGAGAAAACTTCTGTTTCACTCGCTACTAAATTTCCTGTCTTCTCTGCCATGACGGATCATGAGAGTCCACTGTACAGACAGCAGAGTATTCAGGAGCTACTCTGCATGGCTGCAGGTCTCTGTTACTGCTGGCACAGGACTGCCTGCGCCTCGTCTCGCTCTGCTGGATTGGTGCTGTTCAGGAGAACAGCATGCGCCTCTGAAAGAAGCAAACAAAGGACCAACCTCGAGCTCCAGTGACATTTAAAGCCACTTTAGGACCAGCAGACCCCCTTTTGCCTTCACATCTGCCCTAATTTCTTATGACATAGATTGAAAAGGCGCTGGAAACGTCCCACAGACATTTGACTTGAGAGCTGTTGAACAACATCCATGAAGCAAATGTCATTTTCGACTGTAACCCAAAGCTGCTCTGCTGGATGGAGATGTGGTCACTGCTAGCGGCCGTTTAAACCCAGTAAACTCACTGTCTTGTTCTAAGAACCCGTTTGAGAGGAGTTTCTGTCGCATGAATGGGTGGTTAGCTAAAGGTACCCGGTACTTCCACAGGCGTTCCAACATTTTGAGCGAGTTCATGTCCAGGCAGACAGAAAGTGGTGTCTGCACGCCGTTTCGATCGTCAGGCTCTCTGAGGCTTTTCTTCAGGCTGCAGTAGGCGCAGCTTCGAGCAGCAGTCACTGTGCAGTGTGTTTAGGGGACGGCGGGCATGAATGAAACTTCTGACAGTTTAAAAAATAGAAAAATCGTTGTGTCTGATCGCACGGCCGTAACAACAGAAAATCATCTCTTTCCTTCAGCGTGTGCAGCAGAGCCGGACGAAAAATACCTGCTTCATGTAGGCGTAGCACATCGTCTCTGCAACACGCTTCCCCTCATCGTAACACGCCCGAGGGCCGATCGGGTTGACGTGACCCCAGTACTCCTCATTTTGGGGGTGAACCTCTGGATCTGAAACAAAAGAAGAAGACGACGCTACATTCAAGTGCTCAGTAGACGAGATGAAACGCTCAGAGGCGTGTTCAGACTCGTCTGAGCCGTTGTTTCTAAATGAATTAAAGAGGATTCTGATGGTGAAAGATGTTGCCTCGGAGTCAGAAATATTATGCCGGGGATTTTGGCCATTTGGGAATTCGCCGCTGCAGCACACTGACCTCCGTCCACTTCTTTCATGGCATTCAGAGAAGAGGATGAGGCATTTATGAAAGATGTTTAGGAAGTTTGCCAATGTCACAGAGCATTTCACAGTCCAGCTCACTCGCAGAAATGATGCCTGACAGTTTGGCACGAATCTTTCTCACCTCCGTAAACCTCAGAAGTGGAAGCCAAGAGAAGTCTGGCGCCGACACGTTTGGCCAAACCTGCGACAGCGAACAAAAACGCGGTCAGAAATGTTACTCTGCTGGAAACCGAGAGAATCACAATCCACAGATACAACAGAAATACATGTTTTTTTTTTTTTTAGAAGAGCAAGATAACATTAAAAGCAAATGCCAGAATCCTGCAGAATCTATAAATAATGTTTTGAGATGAAGACACGCGGCATTGTAGTTCCAGATCACCTCGGGTTTCTAATAAACACTGGCGCCAGAGCGATGTGTTATCAGAATCTGGTCAAGGTGTTAATTCTTTTCTGGGATTGATTTGCAGAATCCATGTGGCTTATTGTTGTTTGCAGAAGTAAGTGCGATGTCCGCGACAGATAACCGCGGATTTCCCAACAGCGGCTTGTATTCTGCTTTGCGGAGGCTTTTGTAAACACGACAGGACCTCAGAGGACAGAGCAGCACATGCTGAATGCAGACAGCTGGGACAGGACGGACAGGCAGCAGTGGAGGCGTCGTACAAATACTGATGCTCATCAAACGGCTGAATCTGAATGATTCTAATACTTCATTGACATGTAAAAGTTTAGTAATCATCGTGAGTGTGAAACAAGAGGAGGCGTCTCTCACTCACACACAAAACAAGACAGAGTTGAGTTAAAGGATAACATATTTTGCAGACTCAGGAAGCCGGCAGATGGTTTAAGTTTGAGAATTTAATGAGGCTGATGTATGACTTTTCTCTTTCAACTCCAGAAAAGGAGGGAAAACACTTTTCTGAGAGGCACTGTGTGTAAAACACAACCAAAAACAGGAGGCAATTATTTTCAGTCCTGAGTTAAAATATATAAATGTTACAAGTGAGACATTAAAAAGTTCACTCTGAATTTGACGACACCAACGCAAGAAAGGCAGGACAGAAGTAAAAGGCAGAAGAAAGTTGTAATGTGAAAAGAAAAGGAGAAGAATTTCACATCTAATTAACTTTACTGGCCATAACATTTTAGAGGGGAAGGTGTTAAAAAAAACAGGAGGGAGGTTTAGCAATTTCATCCAAACTTTGTCTATAAATAGCAGAAGTTTTTGAAGACAGGACTTGAAACAGAATTCCAGAAGCTTTGTGGACAGTACTCTATTTTATATCAACTAATCCAGACTCTGGTGGTGAGTGAGCAAAGTGAGCTTTATTTTTTCATTAAACCAAATGTTCAGTATTTGATCTGCTGTCAGTGGAAATCTAGCTCTGTGAAAACTGCAGACATGGCATCATGTTCAATATCCAGGCTGTCCCAATTCCCTGAGGAGAGAAGAATCAATCAGACGGAGACGTGGAGACGCTCACCGAGCATGTTCAGAGTCCCAATGGTGTTGGTTTTGAGAGTTTTGATGGGATTGTACATGTAGTTGGGAGGTGAAGCTGGAGAAGCCAGGTGATAGATCTGGTCCACTGTGGAGAGAAACACAAACAATCATCCCACCGTAACGCACTGGTGCGACGGAGTCCAGCCGAGTGTCAGGCCGCTGCTTTAACTGAGGTCTGTGTTCCAGTGTTTCCCCGACAGACGCCTTCATTTCAGAAAAGGTTAGCATTTACACTGCAGGAAAACCATGTCTGTTCACACAGGAACGCTGAAGACAATGTGGAGTTTTGTTTCTGTAATGAAACCACACAGACGCACGCTACAGACAGCAACACACTAAACATGAGAATAACGAGAACAATACACTCTAAACATTAACAATGAGAGAACGCTAAAAGTACCAAGTCCAGGACCAGGAGAATGATGACACTCTGGAGGAAAACATTGCTCTCACTGTTGATCTACTGAGCATGTGCAGCAGCAGCATTACCCCCCTATACATGGAGATGGTGTCAGACCGTGATGGAAAAGTTCCACCTTGGGAGCCATTTTCTGGGGCTCAGAGCACCACTGTCGTCTAAATAAACTCCCAAAATTCACACAATTTACGTGGCGATGGAGTGGGAGCGTTTTCAGTGACATCAAAATCTGAATGGGACTGTTTCAGCAAGCGGAATGAAGACGGCTGAAGGAAATGAATCCAAGCACTGAGTTTTCTACCTGCGGGTTGAACCTCATGTTGAGCCACTGGTGGATCTTTATTGAGGAGTCATTTATTACACGAGACACGCTGTAGAGCAAAACACTGCACTGTGCTTTACGGACAATAAATCACGCCGTATGCGTCACATCTGTCAAAAATGTGTGAGGAAGACAACCCAAAAAAAATGTGTGGTGTCTTTATTGCTATTCAAACATAATAAATTGTGTTTATACTGCAGAAGGTGCACTTTAAAGAGAGGCAGAGGTTGACTCCTACACAGAGCATAACTCATGTGGCTGCAGGTGGAGATACTCAAGAGGAAATCTCTTTGCTATTTATTACTTTACTCTTCACAAAACAAAACACAGTAAAATGCGGGGACAAACTCCAAATCCAAGCAGTAGTGTCCCCTGGAGACAGGCGTCTCTTTAAGAGGACCGCTCTGAGGATAAACTGGAGGACATGCTGAAAACGAGAGTTGGAGCTTAGTGCTGAAAAAGAATGGTAAAAAAACAGCAGTGGAGACATGAAACAAGCTGCTCAGTACTTAAAGGAAGAGTTTGACTGCTGTACAGGGATGTGCAGATGGAGCTTCACGAACCACTGTCTATTTTCTGAAGCCACTAGATGGCGCTGTCTGCTGAAGAAATGTTTGAGAGCGCACTTCATTGTCAGCCCTATCTTAGAACCAAGAGTTACTATTACTGCAGTAGCTTATAGAGGCTTTTCTACTGATTACTGACAAGTGTGGATAATTCTGGACATGCCACTTTTTGCTCAAATGCAAATGAGAAATATTGTTCCCACAGTGGTGCCTCTGGTACATCATCTTATTAAGTTTTGGAAGAATTCGCTATCGTTTCTGGTCAAAAATAAGAAGTTTCTGCTTGAACAAAACTAACTTGAAGCCTAAATTTGCCTGGAATAGGAATCATTTAGGGCTAAAGCTGTGTGTCTGTATCGACAGGACATCATGAAAATAGGAGCCCAGAAAACATAAGAAAATCATTAGTGCTGTGTTCATCCTAAATCAAGACTTGTTTCTTCATATAAAAAGTCAGAAGCGCCACGACTAATGCTCTGAGCTTTTCTCTTTTCAGATCCAGATTCTTTCAACAGTGAAGAGAAAGCATACATGGCGACAGGATCACGGCCAAATGTATGATTCTGAAGTGACTAAACACCTTGGCAGCCTTGAAAAAAAAAAAAAAAAAAAAATTTAATGGGCTTAGCTGTTGTTTCTGAGCAGTGTATTCATCCTTGGAACAAGGCCTAATTAAATCTCTGTATACCCTCCCCTGTACCAGTTCACCCTGTTCTCCACTGGAGTCTTCTTCCCCAAATAATTCTGCTTTTCTTCTCTCAGCCGACAGCGTTCCACTCTGAAAGGCTGACCTCTTGATCCCCTGCTTCACTTTCACTTTTACACAATGCACTGCGCTCACTCTTTATCACCTCTCAGTTCACCTTTATTGTAGTGCTTCATCCATCTCCAGCAACACAGAAACACACACTTTCACTGGATTTCGTCACCTGGAGAGCAGCAGGGAATCTATGAACTGCGTTTTCAAGACTGTTCACCAGACTGCACTTTCAATCAGCGGCGATGTTGGATGTAAATTAAATATGTGGGTTTCATGGTAAGAAGCACTGTGTATTTTCAGTTCAGCCAATTCTTTCCATTCTTTTCCCCTGTCAGACTGGCCACACCACACAATAAAAGTGCCTCACATAAAGGGATAAATAAACTTTTACTGTTATGACTGGCCTGTTAATGCTCTTGTTAAATGTCTCGTAAGACGCTCTTAAATGATGACATACAATTCAAATAAAAGATTAGACATTAAATGGTTTGCACTGTTGAGAATATTGAGGAGCTCATGACAGGAAATGATGATAGAATTCTCTATACTGGGAGCTTGTTTCAACAAAAAAACAAACAGAAACACTTCATCATCTGCACACCTGAATGTACATCACTTCTCTACAACACAGCAAATGACTGCAGGCAGAAAAAGATTTTCAAATGCTTTTACTTTCCACCCTTCATTGGGTGCATCAGTGGATTCTGTCCATGTGAATCTTTTGCGTGCAGAGGTGAAGATGGGGTTCATTTAGCCTCTCGACTATTGTAAATCACATCTGTTTAAATGTAGTTAGAAATGCAGAAGGGGTTTTTCCCAAGTGTAAACAGAGAGCACATCTGTGCGACCGAACAATGCTCTTTTCTTCACAACCATTATGGAGATGGGATGATTTATTGTCCTCCATACTGGACCATTTTCCTTCTTCCTTTGTCCCAGGCTCTAGAATGCTGGCGGGACTCTATTATTTACAGGCGGGATCAAGTTGTCTTGCAAGCTGAAGTGAAGAGGAGAGCTGGGAGGCAGGACGACAGAAGAGTGGCGTCTCAGGGATAAACAAATCACAATCAGAAGAACTATGAGGAGTGAGGCGAGTCAGTGCTACAGATACAGCACTGAGGGGAATAACCAGCACTGCTAACTTATTCATCAAACTGTGACAGACGCATAGATCCCTAAACTCTGAGTGGTTCATGTTGCAATGGCATGATGGGATAGCCCCACCGTTCCGTACTACAACTCAGGTGAGGATGCAGCTCAACAGTATTAAAGCCCTCTGGCAACGTTAAATATATTAAAATAGTAACTGCACCACTGACACAAGTACAAACATTACTGAACATCCCGGTTGCATTAAACAGATGACCCTCAATCTCAGGGGTGTGTTTCCGTCCGTGTTTCTCGCATTCTACTGCTTGTGAGGACACATCAGCTGATCACATGCTGCCACTCACTCATTTTCCATTTATTAGTGATTCCACTGTCACCCAATACGATCCTCCTGCCTCCACCTCCCTCACCAGTATTTCTAATTCACTTCCCATTACGTTTTCCTTGGCTTCTCTGCCACGATCAATCAGGACATCCATTATTGATCAGCAGGCAGAATATTCAGGAATATCATGGTAGGAAGAGGATGTGTTGAGAGCGGGACAAGAGCAGAATCCACCTGAGCAGCTCAGCCAGCCGGCTGTGATTTCTAACGGGAAAGAGCGCGCAGGTGAGCGTCTCCCGGTTTGATAAGTCGGACTTTTCTGGGGGCGGACGCCATTTTTAGCTTTCAGATGTTCATACACTCATGTGTATAGTGTGTATCCTACGCCACGCTTTCTTAATGAGGCCCCAGGCCGCCACTGAGAACGGCCTGAAGGGGCTGTCCAGCTGCCGCAGGAAAACTCTTCCCTGAAGCCGTTCAGCAACGCTGGTCCAAGGCTGATGTGAAAAGCTTCACCAAAGGCCTGAGAAAACATGGGAAGGATTTCTTCCTCATTCACAAAGAGTTTCTTGCGAAGACGAACACTGGAGAGCTGCTCACATTCTATTATCACTGGCAGAAGACTCCAGAGGGTCAGCGCACGAGGGCCCGCCTCAAGAAGCAGAAGAAAAACCTATTCTAACAACAACACCCTGATCTGCTGCTGCTCCAGGAAACCCTCCGTCTCAGAACGATCCGCTGCTGTACCAATTCCTCTGCCGCCTGGAGCATCCAGAAGCCAGGGGACTGTAATGATTAATGTTAAAACACTCGCATCTTCAACACACACAGCCTCCACTTCCAGGAGCTGAGCTGGAGGATTAAGAGGTGGACTCCGAGGGCTGTCAAACATAAGGCCCGTGGGCCGATACCAGCCTAGCAAGAGGTTTCAATGCAGCCTGCCGAACCACTGAGCGAATCGTTAGAATTTCAGAGAAAACATTACTTTAACGGCATTTCTTAAGAGAAGCAGACAACACTGAGACTCCTGCTGCGGGGAAAAGGGAATCTCTCGCCTTGTCAGTAGGATCAGAAATAGCCACCATTTGTGATTTTACCCAGGTTCCACTGTATTTTTATAATATTAACGTTGGTAAAGCTTGACGTCGAGGAGGCAGTTACACGCTACAGTCAAGGCAAAGTCCTCTTCCACTCACCTTCAATGTAGAGCGGCTCCACCACGTCGTGATTGATGAGCTCGAAGTTCTCGTGACCAATCCAGTGCTCCACGTTCCTCTTCCTCCCGGTGAAGAAGTTGTCCACCACGGTCACCTCGTGGCCATCCATCATCAGCTTGTCAGTGAGATGGGAGCCTACGAACCCAGCCCCTCCGGTTATCTGGAGGGGGAACACGCGTGCATTACATACAGACTGCAGGTCACTGCAGGGGCCGGTTGGGATTGAACAGCAGATTCATGGCCTTTCAATAGTCCCCACCCACCCACACACACACACACGGTACAGCAGCTATGTACGCCCCTATGCAGCGTCCTGTTATACGATCAGAAACAGGCGTGATATTTTCTGCTGAATTCCAACTTTCTTCACAGACTTGAATCCTTTTATGTGGCTCATCAGAAACTTTCTCCACATGCAATCGCATGTCAAGTGTGAAATTAAACAATGATCCATTTCATTTCACCTCACCATCACCTGAATGATTAGCCTGATCGCTGAATTATTAACAGGTTGGAAAATGTAATAAATCACCATCTGCTGACCAGCATTTTTCCCCCTGAATGAATATATTCAAACATTTAATGAACTTCCTCCGCAGTGCATCTACTGAATGATGAATGAATGAGCGATGTCGAATATTGATGCAGTATTGTTAACCTCTGGAGTCTTTCACTGCGGGTGCTGTGTTTGAGAAGAAGACTTTTCAACATTTTGTTTTAATGATTCTCTCTTTGCTTTTCTGATCTCATTGTGTTTACCAGATTTACCAGATGGTCCAAACTCTCAGCTGTCCTCTGACATGCCAGTTTTAAATGAAGCATCAAAATAACCTGCTTGAAACTGAAACTTTACTCACAAATCCAATATTGGGTAAAAATGAAATAGCTGAACTTTCACTGGCAAAACATCCCAGAAGCTACCTGCTGGCCCGCGGAAGTGTTGACGGGAAGTTCACAGAAGCATAATGTGTGACTTACGTCAAAGCATCTTAATGTGACAGCTGTCACCGCCGCTGCCGTACGGTTACCACGGATACCACAGCCATTCCTCTGTGTCGTACGATTAGTGGAAAATGGTTCTACTTCTTCCCAGCAATCGCGTCCATGTCACATCTGTCTGGTGTGTGTGTGTGTGTGTGTGTGTGTGAGCAGTGAGTAATGCCGGGGCTAAAATAACTCGGTGGCTGTTATGAAACGGTTCGCTCTCCGACTCACTCCGAGCGTCACGCATCGGACAATGAAGATAGATTTCCTCCTCTGACAGCGCGAAAAGACTGCGCCGCCTCACAGAGCGCTCCGGAGAAACTCTCAACAACGGCCACTTATCTTTTCATAGGGGAACTCATTTAAAAACACTGCAACTGAACAGTTCCATTGTGGGTGTGTTGTTTATCTGAGAATGTTTCAAAACGCTGGCAGACTCTACAACCGTCACACCAGAAGTTACCGAATACGGTGCGTTTCCAGATGAGAGACATGACGAAGCCCTCATCCGTCAGAACACCTGTTCAAACGTTTACTGAAGGAAGCGCCGTCGGCCTCGTGGTCCGGCAGTGTGACTGAGGGTGTACCGATGATGGTCACATACCAGAATTCTCTTCCGGTCCTTTTCTGACAGGAATTTCACGGGTGGATATTTCTGGGAAAAACTGGAGCGGAGAACACACAAAAAAAAAAAAAGGATTTTAATGAATGAGGATTGGAAGAACATCACAACCAAACAACAACAACAGAAACACTGTATGTTACTGTTACATTATCAAACATGTGTAACAGATGGGTTGATTGCTGCCACATTCCCAGTACAATCACCTAACCTCATCGAAGCAGTGGTCCAACACGAGTTCATTAATCTTTAGTTTATTTTTCTGGACTTTTTTTTTTTTTTTTTTTTTTTAATATGACACAAGAAGGTCACACACGTTGTCTTTTTATAGGTTAGGAATAAAAGACTCCCACTGACCAATGAAACAAGCGCATTAAAGACACCGAAAGGTGAAAACAAAAGGGAGAACGCGCTCATCCTTCAAATCAGACAGGCGTGTTGCACGGACACAGAGCCGTCACGGCAGCGTCATTATTCCCTCCGTTTACAGCCCGTCCTTATCACGGGCGCCACAGGAGGCGCCGACACAATTCCATTAATTACAGTAAGTTTTATCAGACGGCCCATTAATGAGGGGAAGTCATGCAAATCAGCGCCGTGTTGAACACAGACACGCACAAAGGGTTTCATGCTTTTGAAATTCCAAAACTCGAGGTGTTGCCTCTTTCTCTTTATCGCTTTCCGCTCGGCGCCGGTTTTGTAAGGTTAAAAAGGATGTGGCGCACGGCCGCACGGACCTGGGTGTTCAGAAGAGATACACACCTTTGTTCCAGATCACGAATCTTTTCTCTGAGAGGAGCCACGGCCTGAAGAGAAGAGAGAAGCGAGAGGTTGGAGGACGAATTGAAAGCACATCTGCACTCACAGCATAATGAATCCATTCAGGAAATCAGCATGTAAATGTGCTTTTTCAAACAGAACGCCACGCCGCCTCATCTCTTGAGCACAGATTCCCATGAAACAGGTCGTTTTCCTGAAAGTTTCCATTCATTTATTCAGTCAGCAGAAATTGCCGTTACCTTCTGTACTCGCCTTTGCATCTTATATAAGCCATCAAGGATGACATGACGATCCTGCTGCACATCTGTATTCTGCTGCCAAGCTTCCTCATGCTCAAAGCAATTAGATAAATACATGAATAATAGACCCATATCTATTTAAATGTCAATACTTTTGGTGATAATTACGAGACAGAAATGAAGGGAAAAGGATGCAGGTCATGTCCAGTTCTTTTGTGCAATATCTGCTCGTCTGCTGCAAATGAGGCGAGGACATAAAGAGTGAAAAGAAGCTCGCTGAAGCAGCCGAGGCTTCACAGTGTTTCTGACAAGTGAAGCCCAGACAAGCAGCAGGAAACAAAAGGATATCAGAGCCAATTATTTCATTTAAGCAGGCTCTGAGGGTGGCAAGTAATGCACTGTAATTTCATGAAATTTTCTTGATTGTTTCAAATATCAGACAACGGATCATTTCAATTTTAGCTAATATCAAAATGACAGCAGGCGCTAAGAGTGTAAGCTCCACTGCATGTCCTCTTTCTTAACTCCTCTGTATAAATCTAATTCTTTTGTGTGTGAAAAATACAACAAAATGAAGTCTGTGCCACATAATTACCTGGATTGATTCTCCGGAAGAATTAAAAAGTTAACCGTTGGTTTAAGAGAAGAAAAAAAAAAACACTCCTTTGAAAACTGTGGAAAACTCTGTCATTTCCTGAATTTATGGAATAATTAATATATTTGTGAGCTATATCTCTTATCATCATTATACAGTCTGAGCTCCAAATTGATTTGAAAGGATCAGAATGTTACCTGTGTTATCGCCGCAGAATGTCACATTTCATGAGCCAGCCAACTCTTTAAACTGGAAGGTCAACCTGATAGCAGCTAATTAATTTACCCAGCGTCTGCAATATGTGATAAGTTCTCATTCGATATTAAAAGCATTGCGATTTGTGTCGGGTGGCTGACTTTTCACTTCTGTGCGTTGGTGTCCGTGCGTGCGAGCTTTCAGTCCAATATATTGACGAATGGACTGAAGCGATGCGGCGTTTCCAAAATCACTGGTTGTTTTCATAAGCAGGCACAGAGGACGTCACATGAACAGCCGAACCGCGCTTCGCAGTCCGCTCAACTGGAAATAACACGGAACCACGAATAACCCAAATGATGACGAGACTCTCAGATTTATAGACATGTTAACTACAAATAAGACCGTCCTGCCTTTTCCTTTGTATTAAATCAGTGCTGTACTTGTCAAAGATTAAAAATAAGTCTTTTTTAGCTCCTAGATTTAGCACATTGAAAACAAATGAATGAAAACCTACAGTAGAAAATGGGAAGAAGAGAACAAGAGTCCAGGGTGAAAGTTGTAGAGGAAAGTGCCCCTGATGAGCAGAAATAAAGGAACCCGGCTCATCGATCGGTCTGGACCGAAGCAGGACTTCCCGCCTTTAGCCGGCTAGCGGCTAGCAGCTAGCCACCAGCGGCCGCAGTATCTCGTCCTCTGGCAGCTGCTCCTCGGCCCACCAGCCGTCCTCCTGCTCTCTCCTTCTGCTGACTGTCTGCTCCTCTGGACTAGCGCTGGTAGCTTTGTTCCTCCACTACCCAACATGCACGGCGGGCCGGATCATAGTTGACTTGTCAGTGGACCAGAGTTCACCTCTGAGGTCCAGCCCAGAGTCCAGCCGAGCGCTCATGCTGCCCAAACGGAGCGGACTGTCCCTGAAACCAAGCAGTGCCGGAGTGGAGGCGCTCAGATAAACGACACTCTGCTGCAGATAAACTGTATCGTGTGATAGTGTCTATATGTTTATGTGAGAGACTTCATTTGGAATCGGACTCACTGCCTTGGTAACACTAACCTCTTCACATTTCTATCTACGACATGCAAATCATGCAGGCCGACAAAAATACAAAACAAAGGGCAACAGAAAACCCTTGAGCGTGATGGTTCAGCTCATGACTGGCTCATCAAAGAAATGAGAGAAAAGGGAATTTTAAAGAAATAACCAGGGCCCAGCTTACACTGAGGTGAAACTAAATGAGATGAATAAAAGCGAGAACCGAGTGGTGGAGGTCACAGACTGGACTGCTGTTGAGAAGCTTTGTCAAGTTTGAAGGAAACTGTTTGACGCTGTGCCAGAACCTCAACAGAGGCCAGCGAGCAGAAACAGCAGGTCAGGAAAAGGGAACTGACAGCATGATGAAGTAGAGAGAACTGAAAAATAACTTCAACACATTTTTGTCAAATCATTAAATCCTGGGTGTCGAGTCAAGCCATGAAAGGATTATATTAGAAAGCCGAGTATTCATACGAAGACAACCCGCTTCTCTCGTGTCATGATATATTTCTGATGGCAGCTGGGTGTGTTTACAATGCTGCACCATAGTGAACGCACTGCAGGAAAGAAGAAGAAGAAAGGAGCCCTGAGCAAACAACAGACCCTCAGACCGGCTAAACAGAAGAGAAGAATACGGGGAAAACAGCAGCGTTCAACTTACTTCATCAATTCTCTGCTCAACCTTCATTTCGCCGTGCTCTTGTATTGATCTGTGATGAAAAACGGACAAACACAACAGGAGTGAAGAGGCGTCTCAATCTCAGAGCGGCGAGCAGAGCCGGTGTTTAAACAGATGCCGACAAGCCATCCAGCTCTGCCTTTTAGCGCTGGAAGTATCGAACACAGTCACTGTCACGGCGGCGCCGGCGTTGTGAAGGTCTGAAGGGTGTAGATGTAGATGAAAGCATGACGGATACCAAACCGAGCAGACGTCACTGTAACGAGACGTCCAGGGATCACGGCTGACCCGTGGATCCACATCAACCTACATGTAGCTGAGCTCCTCGCCGGGGCCGTCAGGCATGAAAAATAAATACAAATACTGCAACATTTAGGAGCAGAGCAGCTCGTCATACTAATCACGTAGCACACATTCATCACATACTCTATAGCCTCCACGAAGCAAGCCGCTCTCAGGGTGTGTAATCAATGCTGCTGCGCTTGAAGAACATTATGAATTCTGATTAGAGAGTTAACTGCCGTGAGTCATGAGGGACGAACGGACACGTCTGTTGACGATGTTCTGGTTTGAAGGACGAAGACACACCTGCTGGTTCAGAGGCTCATCTTTAGACGTTTCCGGTGTCATGACGAACAGTGTGTGTGTGTGTGTGTGTGTGTGTGTGTGTGTGTGTGTGTGTGTGTGTGTGTGTGTGTGTGTGTGTCGCAGTGAAGGGCTTCAGAACAGTGAGTCAAAACTTTAAAGGGACTTAAGGCAACTTTACAAAATTTACCTCAGTGCTGCCCCGATAGGCGCTGTGGGGAACTGCAGCCACCAGCCGAGGCGGCACGGGAGCGCGCACAAACACTTTTTTTTTTTTTTTTTTGACTCACGAGATAACGCTGATAAAGTCCTTTTTTTCTTTGTGGTGGCACTTTTTTGTGGGCTTTGAGTGGATGCAGGTCGTTTGATGGCTGCTGAAGAATCCATTTGTATCCCAGCAGTGTTTGAGTCCGTGTCCACGGCGGCCATGTTCTTCCTGTTCAAGAGCTGTCGGCAACGCGCATACAGCGTCAATTTACGTCACATCCCCACGATTGCGCGGGAAATTCGGACGCCGAACTGCAGCATGCGGCACACAGCCTGTATAAGGCAACAGGCAGATACGCAGATTGGCCTGTTATTTTAGGTTTTTGATGCTTCACGGCCCATTAGCATTGAACAAACTGGAAATGGATGTGTAGTTTTTCACAAATCTTGCCTTAAGTCCCTTTAAGGCTGGAGAGAAGGTCTGGGGTTAAAGCAGCGGCAGGACGAGGAAAGCCCTAAATGTTTAAGACGGGGTTCAGAAGAGAGAAAAAAGCTCATACTGTACCTCATGTTTGTATACGTTCCCCAGACAGCTGGAAGAGAGACAGAAAGTCACCATCAGATCAGCAATTCAAACAGGTTCTGAGGGAAATTCTATTCTTGTCTGTTTCTGAAAGGTTTCCTCAACCCTTCAGGGTCTGTTTGACTCAATCCTCACTCTGTTACAAGAATGAATGAAGGGAAATTCATCAGGACCTCGTGATCGGTCCAAAAATAGATTAATGGCTGTCCTGTCTTTATTTCCTCCACTGTAATACCATTCCAATGCTAACCAATATGCTATCACGCTGTATTTTCAGTCAGGCTGTAAAATACACCAGATGTTTAAACCAGAAGCAGGGATGTCCACCTCAGTGTCAACGACGGATCTAAACTCGTGATGTGTGAGAATATTTACCCTCTGATCCCAGTCTCATCATTTACAATCCAGCACTGATCGACCGGCGACGTTTTCAGTTGTCACACTGACATTTTCTCTGTCTACTGAGCTGCAAAGACATTTTAAGGTATAAAAACTGACGCGGCCTTTCTCTGTTTGTCCAGAATGTTTTTCTGGACGGCTGTTCCCACACGCCCTGCCGTCTGAGGGCTGTGAACCTGGCATGTGCCACACAGCCGGGCTTAACTGGCAGAATCAATCCAGTGTGCAGGAACAATCCATCAATCAGACTTAATAAACAGAGTAAAGGTTGGAGCTCCAGATGTTCGCTTATCGTTTTAAAAGATTTTCTGTGGTATGACATGCTTTGCTGTGTAGCTGGAGGACACATCATCACAGTGGCCTGCCCTGCTCATGGGCCGAGGAGGGCCTGCTCAGGTCACACTGGAGTCTGCTGTGACGGCTTTGGCAAAAACACTCCGATCTAAAAACACCAAACGGTCTGTACTGAACTGAGCCCTGGTGCCTCCACCTCCTGAAATACTGCCACTGCAGATACCGTCATGGCCGCCGGATTGATCACTGACGTTTTAACCATCAAGTTGCCGATGTTTCAAATCACCAACTGCTGGTCAATTTAAATGAGCCATGACTCTACTGGCGTTCCAGCTCCTGCCAGTGGCACAGAGAGGAAGTCATATGTTCTAAAATACATAAAACATCAAATTCATAATAATAACTATTATTTTTGCTTTGTTCAATTAAAAACAGCCACTACTCTGAAAGTGGTGGCTGCTTTCTCCGTCCTCATTAGGATGAGTTCCTGTTATAATGCTGCTGCTGTGTGAAATGTAGACGGCTGAACAACAACGGACCAAAA
This sequence comes from Salarias fasciatus, assembly GCF_902148845.1. NCBI lineage: Eukaryota > Metazoa > Chordata > Actinopteri > Blenniiformes > Blenniidae > Salarias > Salarias fasciatus. Next base: position 29,295,996 of record NC_043760.1, on the reverse strand, counting down.
AAAAAACAGCTAATGCTCCACAGCTAATGGGACGAGCGTCAGCTGGTAACCTGGAGTGTTAAGCCTCTTCCAGCTGTGAAGTCTGAGAGACACTCTTCTAAACTAAGCCCAAAATATAACCGTAATGCTGGGTAGACTATTGCCTTTCTTCTAACAGCCCCTTTCGGAAATAACCCTAATTTATTTCTGCTCCACATGGCACCGCACTCTAAAGGAACATGCAATAAAAGCCCGGCAAGTATTTCAAGACGCCATGAGTCGGCAGCGTGGCACACAGGTAAGCGAGAGAGCGGGAGCAGCGTCAGCAGCGTGGATCCTTTAATATTAATGACAATGACAAAGTGAGGACGGCTGGAAATCATGTCAGGACAGAAAAATATCAAGATCCAGCAGGTTGAGCCTGATGGCGCTCATTAGTCTCACCGCTCAGCGGACGCAGGGCTTTGCTCCGAGGCTCACACACCACGCATGATTAAAGTATGACTGACTGACTCATTAACAGCAGGCTGTGTGTGAGAGAGAGCCAGTTTGGTCCTACAGTCCAGGAGCGAGTAGCGGCGACGGAGCAGCTGAGCAGAGGTGCTCAGTGGAAATACAGCCTTCAGGTTTGGGCTGCATGATGGACTCTGAATCAGGCTTTAATAAGGTCTCTGTAACGGTTAAGGCTCCCACTGAGTGGTGTCTGTGCTGCTCTTGTTTTTAAAGTAGCTAATAAAAAGCTAATGTCTTGTTTCTTAAAGGAATACCCCGAGGATTTTTGACTTTGAGTACTAAAAATACTAATATGAACCTCACCAAACAGTGCAGTCAGTCGGCTGTGCGATCAGTGGACATGTGAAGATGGTTAGCATCGTGATAACAACATGAGCTTAATTTAAATCAACAGGTAGATGATGGACATGTGTTTGTGTTTCAACAAGGATTCCTTCAAACATCAGAGCTTGTTCTCGTCTCCAGTTCTGTTTGATTATCACACCTGCACATGTTCCCACCGGCAGCCTATGAGGAGCCACTGTTTGACTTTATGCCTCTGACGTCTGTCTTGTGGCTAACATGCATGAAATATCTAGTCTTTTAAATTAATGGCACAATTATGTGAATTTACTGTGATTAATAAACCCTGTAAAATTCTGCGGTTGTGAATTTGCAGATCCTAAATGCCCAGCATATGGAGGCAGATCAGTCTTTTACATCCTGCACATGCTGATGATGTGACACTGAGATATTTTCTATGTATTGTGCAGCTCTAGATGAATTCTACAAGCTGTTCCACAAATGCACTTTCCCTGTGAATGAGTGGCATCAATAAAAAGTAAAATATTAACAAGCATTTCAACAACAAAACACGTAATGTGCACGAAATGTTCCAACAAAGAAAGAACCACGCTGACAAGCACACAGCTTCCCATCAGAATTAAATTAAAACCACCACTTCCACCGCAATCTGAAGTTTAATCCATTTTTCCTCTGATTCCTGGTTGGAATCTTCTGCGGCTGTATCAACAGGTCTCTGTCCGCCATTCCTCCTCATTATGACCTGATACGGAACTAAACAGGTGCCGAGCCGGGAAGCCGGCGCCGCTCGGCTGATTTTCACACCACTCAGCCGAGCTGACAGCTCCGACGCTCAGCCGCAGCTGCTGGTCAATTAATCGGCTGATTGGAATAAGTGTTGGCGGCAGACGACCTCCATCCGTCCGCGGGTAAAGGGCAGAGCGCACATGGTCTGGAGGAAACGCTGCTTCAGACATTAAACATTCTAACCGTGTATAAATCATGTACTGACTGAGCCGAGTTATCAACTCGTCTTCCAGGACAGGTAAACGACAGAGACGCTCGTTCTGCAGATCCTCTTTTTTTGACAGAATTTGCTCCACTTAGAGTAGATGACACAGTGACACAAACAAAGACGCAGGTCCTTCGTCTTTCAACAACACTGTCATCATTTTTTTAAACAACAAATTTACCAATTTGTTGAATACAAACTGAATGGATTTACTTTGTCACTTCACTCCCAGTAGAAAAACGCCTGCGGCGGTGCAGCGGTGATTGTTTTGCACCTAAATCCATCATGTTAATGTAAACAGATGAGCATCGCACCGCCCTGTGTTAAATATTTGAAGACAACCGCCTGGAGATAAACAGTTGGTGGCTTCAATTCGCCACTCCTGTGGTATTAAACCACACGCAGGAAAGCAGTGCACTGTGCAATTATACCGATAGAACAGAGTGCCACTCAAACCAGAGCGCTGCAGAGAGGTGATGGAGACGTGACATTAGGGCTGGGCGATATGGCAAAAAAAATGATCACGATTTTTTTTTTCCCATATCATTCAATCTCGATTATAATCACGATATGTTATATTGTTTTTAAACAAGTTTTAAAGCATCTGCACTGAAAACTACAACTACAGAATAGTTTAACATTTTATTAACAAACCAAGTAAATAGCAATGCAAATTAATTAATATAAACATAGAAAAATATAACAACAATTTCACTTAACAGCGCAGTAAATGGGAAAAAAAAAAAATCTAGCACCAAGATAATAAAATCTTGCCATTCACCATTTTTCTTAAGTAAAAGACAAGAACTGAACGATCGTTAGTTAAAGTGTGACAGTTTACAGCCCTGAGGATTTTTGTTGCTATAAAAGATTAAAAAAACTAAAGAAACCGCCTGGAGATAATGAAGGTGCTTTGGAATGTAAACATTATTTTCAAGTTATGACGCTAAATATACTGCGGCCATCATTAATGCTTGCATCAAATGTACAAAATTTAAATAATCTAGACTGGACAGATTAGATTTAAAATGTAACACTACAATAATACAAAAAAAAAAATAGACAAAAGTAATCATGCATGTGATCGTTTCTCTCCTCTTAGAATTTTGCACGTACAGTGCAGTGGCCTGAAAAGACGACACTGGCTACGTTTACGTGCAGTCAATATTCGTGTTACGATAAATATTCTGGTTTCTGAAACATTTGGAATAACAACAGGGAGATCCTCATTCAGACCACGGCGCACAGACAACGCCATGACTGCATTTGCACTTCATGCCACTAGGTGTGCTGTTTGCATGTTCAACCTTATTTCACACAGACACCACAGAGGAAGAAGGGCTGCAGCCGCTGCAGGCTCTCTCTGCATGTTGTTAGCAGCAAGACGTGGTGATATGTTCAATGATGCGATGCACCGTTTTTTCAGTAAAAGAGAAGAACTGAACGATCGTTAGTTAAACTTTATCACAAGTAGCTCCTGTACTCAAAAGACCAGATTCCTTGCGGATCAGTGTGCTAGCAGCGGTGCGGCGTGGAGCAGCCTTTCCTGTCAACAGCAGCCTCATCTTCAGAGGATAACGACAAGTCATGGGTGACTTCATCTGCTTCGCTGCTTTACTTCTCAGACAACTTACAGGCGGAAGTTGAGCAGGAAAAAGTCGACTGTGATTGGCTGTGGTCACGCACATTTCTGCCATGTCTGATCGAGTAAATGTGCTCACAGCTGATCAGTCTGATCGACTGGAAATTAATCGTGATCACCAATCACGATCATATAATCGCCCAGGCCTACGTGACATTAACTTTAGTGTATTTAATATTCCTGTTTCAATACAGAAAAGCTGAAAGAGTAACTGCAGTCGGCTTGAACACTTGACCACAGAGCCTTTGCAAAAAATTTGAATATCATGGAGAAGTGTATTTATTTCCATAATTCCATTCAAAGAGTTAAACTTCCCCGGATCAAGCCTCTTGCGAGCCTGAGCCAACGTAGGAAGCGTCTCAACCGGGCCAAGGATAAGAAGGACTGAGTGTTCTAGACCTGATGGTTCCTTCTGCTGAGGATCTGTATGGAGAGGCAGATGTCATCTTCCAGCAGGACCGGGCCCCCGCCCGGACTTACAGAAGCACCAGAACCGGTTTTGAAGCCCATCCCGTCACAGTGCTGGACCGACCAGCCAGCTGGACTGTGGCTGTGAAATCTGCTTCTGGTCGGCAAACTTCTGACCTCAAAACAAATGTAGGTTATCAAAACTGATTATATTACACGCTGCATCTGGTGTTGAGAGGACGTGAACTTTGCCCCGGGCCTCGTGAAGACTGTGTAGCTCAGGGCAAGGATCATAAACTGAATAAACAAAAAGAACAACGGATTTATGGAGGAAGTCAAAAAGAAGGTCGACCAGTCTGGCGGCTAATAATGGAATTCGTTCGGAAAATTAACTGTGAACAGAAGTGAGAGCGAGCACACCCTTCTGTTATCGCAACCGATCCGGAGTCAGACGTGTCAACTCAAGATGCTTTTTAGGTCACTGAGAAGAAGGCCTGACCCAGAGAATGACTTTATGATGGAGTGAATTAGCGAGTGTGCCTGAGGGTGAAGAGGTCGAGGCTTTACGGGGACATGATGCTGTTCAGAACGATTCTGAAGAAATTAACGCCGCTTCACTCTGTTAGACCAGACCTCATGCCGCTCATTACCGTTAGCTCTGGCTGGAATCCATCAGAATAGTCACATTATTTCGCTGTGCACACACACACACACAGACAGACACAGACACAGACACAGACACAGACACAGACACAGACACACACACACACACCACACACACACACACACACACACACACACACACACACACACACACACACACAAAGAGTTTTGAGCAAAGCACGTTAAATTTCAGAACCCATGCTCATTCCACCCAACATGACTCCCAAGACCTACTAAAATAAATGACTTCCATAGTCTTGATCAGTTTTATATACATATATCTACAAACTGACGTGGAAGGTTGTAGGACTATTCATGATAGTCCAAAAGGAAGAACAGCAGCTTGAGTGAAATGTTTTTGGCGCTGAGCAAACAAATGACGTCTCTTGTTTGTTAGAATGTCTTGGGGCAACGTTTTGAAAGAAAAAAAAAACTCTCAACTTGTTGCAGCAAAAGTTGCCTTAATGTGTTGTTTTACAAAGATGTCTTTATTTCCTGCTGTACTAAAGGTTATATTGTTTATGTTTATATTTATATATAGTTATAATGAATGTATGAATTTGCAGATCCAAACGTTTTTAACAGTCGAGAGGTTAGTCAGTAAATGTCTTGGAAAGCCTACTCCTTCATTTTACTCGAGTATTATTATCAAACAGTTGTTACACCTCTGCTGTCGTCTCACCTAAACCCGGAGGAGCGAACACAGACCCCACAGTGATTCCAGGGGACATGATGTTTAAGAGTCATCAGGATTAACAACATGATTTAAAAATTTGAGATCCTGACTTCCTAAAACTAAAGTCGTCATGTGACCAAAAATACAAGATGTAAGTGACTGGAGTTTTATAAATGAGCCAATTCATTCAAAGTGAAAAACAAAAACAACGATCATCATCAGAGATTTCTGTGGCAGTCGAAAATCTAAGAACGTCCATCACATAACATGTTAATAACGGATTAATCTACCTGACTGCAACAAACGTTTGACTACTTTATTACATTACTGGCAAGTTATTACCTTATTGGTCATTATTTCATTGGTTGTCACAGACGTCTTAACTTACGTTCACATTTAAAACTATTAACTTAACATTAATAATGCAGCATGATCAAGATATGTTACAATAAATTACAGTTATTGATCAAGACTTCTTCACATATCCAAACATTTATGTTGATTAATGGTGCAACTATCATTCAGTGTATTAATAATAACTTGTTTGTAATACTGGGCATCCTTGAAGTAGCATTGTTAAAAAAAAGAAATGGATGATGACCTCTAACCTTATATGATGCTTTTACTTATCCTCAAATCCTAAAAATTCTATTAAGTCTAAGTGTGACAGTAAGTGTAGTATTTTAACCACTTAGCTCTAGTTGTGCTACAGCTTTAACAGTTTGAGGATTCTGCAAGTAAACTATTATTTGTGACTGAAGTGGCACCAGCTTCAGGAGCTTTAGGCGACAAATTCCACTGTACCCTGCCTGAGAGGCCACAGACACTTAAACTTCATGTATTTTCCTGGCTAACCTCATCTCGCCCCTGAAAAGTGTCACATGTGCTGTATACACCAAGAAAAACACCACAGTGAGGAAATAATCCCAGCCGCTCTTCCTTTCTGTCACCCAAAACCTCAGGTTTTAACAATTTCTATTAGCAATCTAAAGAAATATCAGAATCTCTCAAGGATTTCAGCGCTGGACGAGAACATCCTGTCTGTGGTTTACACAAGGTAAGCTCACAAAGTAGAACAAATTACACAGAGGAAGCTAGTCTGAAAGAAATAGCTGAACCATTCTGGCTTCAGAGAAACAACAAAAACACTGAAAAACTGGTGAATTAAAGTTTGAAGTATGAACCCAGAGAAAGGAACTCACCCAACACAATAGCGTATTATAACAGAGTACTTATGGAGCTCCTCCAACTTTTGTTTTTGATAATTGTCCAGGTGTTGTGGGGATGAGGTCAGTTTACATTGCTATCCAGGTCCCTCAAAAGGTCGGGAACCACCGGTTTACCCCACTCACAGGGATGCTTGCCTTGAGTGGCCTCGTTGAGAATAAACAATATGATATTGTTCTCAGGGAGAACACACTTCACTGTACTTACAGGCAATGTAGGCGACCAAAGCGAGGGCCAAGAGGAGCTTCATCATCCTTCTGTTTAGACTTGAGATCATCCAGACAAGCCGCTTCATCTCCAGCTGGGAGCGACTGGACCAGGAACCGGATGGCGCTCAGGTCCAGCTAGCGCATTCTGACCCACTATCGCTCATCTCCTCCCCCCGCGGAGTTTGCTGTCGGAGTTTTCTCGGCTGCTCTACCGCCTCGGCACCTCTTTACTCCATGTTAACCGTTAACAGAGGAGCCGGGTCGCGCTCTGCTACGTCGACAGGACGGCGGCGGGGCTACGTGGCTAGCGGCGGGCGCGCAGGTAGCAGGCAGCAGGCGGTCTCAGGTGGCAGGTGACACCGTGTCCCAGCGCTCACTTCAGCGCTCTGTCTCCAGCGCCATCCGTCCGCTGCGCCGAACACACACTCACACACACCGCCGCGCACGCCGCCGCCTGCCAGTCTGGTTCATGGACGTGCGCGCTCGGAAAAAGGCAACAAACTAACGTCGCGTAAACATATGAAGAGAAGCCGAGCGGCTAGCCGTTAGCTTCACGTTAGCTGCGCCTGGCTAGCAAGTTGCTAAGCTGATAGCGAGAATTCATAGATGTCGCTAAAATAAAATAAGTAAATAACAGCACCCGAGAATCAAGCCTGGCAGTAATAGCTACCTGCGTGCCGACGGAATAAGTATCCGCTCAGTTTAAGGGTAAAAAACGTACACATGCCGGAGTTTATGTCTGTGAGCTGGGCCGAGGATCACTGAGGAGCGATCTGTCGGTGCTCGATTGAGCAGCCTGAGCTGTCCTGACGGTGTGACGTCACTGTCAGAGCAACAATGCCACTTTTATGTCATGAGGACTTTTTCAGTAGTTTGATACTTTAGGAATGTTTTCTCAGGAAAAAACAACAACGTTGCTTTTAATGCAAGACGCCACTTTCTACAGCTTCATCAAACTTAGAGAGATAGATAGATAGGATCTCTTTTTCCTTTCCAAAATGAAGGATTTTGATTCCTGTATTAAACCCTAAGGTTGTGTGTTGATTCGATGAGGTTAATTAGTGATCCTAAACTGCCCCTAGGTACATGTGGGCTTGTTGTGCCTCTGTTTGTCCTGTGATGGACCTGTCCCAGGTGTACCCTGTTCTTGCTGGGACTGGCTCCAGTGGATGGGTGGAGGCTGCAGCTTTATTTTTTTGGTGTGCACAATTTATGATTTTGACCTCTCACTGTTTTCACTTTCACACATTATCAGTCTAAAATAGTCACGGGAATTGCAGAACTTGGCTGATTCAGAGCAGAAGTGTTACCTCATTGTTTTGATATGTGACATGCGCAGTGATCCAAATGAAGTGACATTTTCTCTCTAGATTTCTACAAGTGACCTGGATTTCATGTATTCACCTTCAGTTAATTGACTACTGCTGCTCTAAATGGAGTACCATGGAGAACAACAGGGTTGATGCTGAAGGAAGCAGGAAGCACTGACTGGAAACTCCCTGAGCGCCAATACCAGAGACACCTGCAGGCAGGGACAGGGACTGGGACAAGGACAGAGATGGAGGGCGGAGAGGAGAAAGCACAGAGTGCATCAGGAAGAGAGACACTTCCCAGCATGACACAGACACAAGGTCATTGAAACACTCATATTTAAAGTCAAGGTTGTAGATTAAACTTGCCGTGACTGTTGGGTCAAACTGAGACAAGAAGAGATTTTTCCTCCACAATATTTTAGACAAACTGGAATTATGCCTAAAGTAATGCCAGCAGCAAAGATCAAAGTGGAAAGGCAACGGATATAAAGACAAGTAGTGAAACATAATAAAGGTAAAGCTTTCAATATTTTTCCAGTTAAACTGGTTTGAACTCGCTGAAAAGCAACACTGTGAATCCCAGCATCAGCGATGCAGCAGTGTTTATCAGGTACTGGAGAACGCTGCAGATATCTGTTTGTCCGGGTGTTTTTATGCCAAACAAATTCTCCACGCCTGCAATCAGCTGCTATTTTCTAAACTATTGATTTTGATGTTGGTCCATTTTCATCTCAGTTTTTAATATTGTCACAATTTAAACTGCAAAGGTTTCATTTATCCCAGTGTTACGCCTTCACAGGGTGTTTTTGTTCCTGTGTTGCAATACAGTGAAGTGTTTTGTATACATCCAATTAAATTTTAATATACATCTTTTTCCAATTTCCACTGGTGTCAGATGAGCGAGGAGCAAAATGCCCCCATAGCATAAAAAAAATATTGATCCGACTGCACATTTTTGTGGGACCAATAGATCACCTTTATGTGACTGCAAAAGAATGTAAGTCCACATAATAGGCTACAGAGATGGGCTTTATCCATTTATCTTGGCTGCATTCCTCCGGCGATGGCGCTCTGCAGCAGCAGCGGCCTCGGAGGAGTCGGCGTCGAGCCGAGCGGCGTGTTCAGCACATCAGGATAAGTCACGGCGCTCGGCGCTCACGCACACACACCTGTCACCACCATGAATATGAATCAGCCTCGGAAAAATCACAATGAGGTACCGACAGTGGATTTTTCTGACGTTTCCTAGGGAGAGCAGTGGTGGAGAGCTCAGTGGAACTGTGTAACAGTCAGATAAAGTCAAACAGAAGATGGATGGGTCGGTTGGCTCTGGATTTTTTCTGTACATAATATTCGTTTATTGAAGAAGACGTAGAGTAAAGGACACGCATTCACTATCATCAGTGTTCTTTCAAATGGTGAACTATTTGAAAACGGAGGAGCAAGTGGTCGGCCAACATTTAGGAGGAATGCTTCCAGTCCCACATGGAGTCTGTGCTTCAAGGTGAGGTCAAAGGTGAAGAAAATACCAGTACCGTGACTGCTTGACGCACTGAATCCACTGAAAAGGCCTTGCTGATTCTTGTAAACTCGGAACTCAGTGAGTTCAGATTGAGGTTTTAATAGTAGCAAATAGCAATACGACACACGAGACAACTTGATCTAGTACTTCAGCTGATGAAATCCTCAGCATCACGTTTGTATTTGTTGAGGCTGTAACGAGAAACTGACGTTCTCAAACGGAAGCAGCAGTTACTCGGTACAAAGTGAGCAACCTTGAGAGGGTTGAATGAGGTTATGCAAAGAAAAGGAAAAAGAAATCGAGAAAAAAAAAATCTATCACTTAATTTAAAGCAGACGGAAAAGCATTTCTAGTGTAAACCAGAAACTTGAACTTAAGGCCAGATAAACTGAACACTCAGCGAAGGTCAATGCTGCAGGGCTGATCGGCGCTCTGATCAACCTCAACACGGCTGCATCGGCTGAAAGCATCACGACCGCGGATTTCTGTTGTTTAGCTCAGCTGCGTTTTAAGCAGACTTCTGTGATTTGATGCCGGGAAACAACGGAACCGGCCGTCACTGCAGCTGTCGTCCAGAAGCAGCTCTGACAGAAATGAGCTCGTCTCACTGAAATGTGGACGGAGCAGAAAATGAAGCTGCTTTTTTTTAACATTTCTATTTTGGGATTTTGGACGATTAGCCGCGACATCTGCAGACGGGATCAGGCAGAAGAGATCGCCGAGGAGAACCCAGAGGTGGAGCTCCGGCTGGCGGGACGCAAGGCAGCAAGGCAGCAAGGCAGGGTCAGAGACGGGTCGTTAAACACCCAGACGATAAGAGCGCTCACACACATCCAATCCACCAATTACTTCAGGAACGCACACACATGTGCGATCCACTGCATGCACACCACACACACACACACACACACCACACACACACACACACGAGCAGAAGCAGAAACATTTCCCAGTGACCTCGGCAGCAATGCTGACTCCACGCCGTCGTTTTCCCCGCAGGCCTCGCGCCACTCCCACGTTCAGGTGAGTCACGGTCAGAGGATGGGGACGCAAAGACAAAGACAGACGCTCTGAAACACTCGTCCCACAGGCAGGGGCGTCCTCAAGCAAAACGATCCTGGAAGCAGGGTGATGGGAATGTGAGGAGATTATTTCCACGAAGCACATTCAGCTGATGCGGCGGCGTCTTCATAAGTGTTCAGATCCTTTGGCATTTGCAGAAGACTCTTCCCACTGAATCCAAACGATTTTTCAGATGTCTGCGCTCCCGACCGGAGACCACCTGAGGTACATTTTTCCTGTTAAAGCGTCTCTTCAAAAGGTCTCACAGTTGACAGTGTATGTAGGGACTCAGCCTGAGGTAAAGCGAAATGTCAGAAGAAATATGTTTGTCTTCAGGCACCGATTTGGCAATTAAAAAAAAAAAAAAAAAAAAATTGTCTGCTTTGACGATTCACAAGGGAACGTACAGCAAAATGGAACAAAAAGGAATTACATGGGACTCCTTCTGAGCCAGAAATAAGAACATGCACATTCATTCCAGCTGTCTTGAACTGGCTTCATTTCAAAAAAGAGTCGGAGCGTTTCAGTTGATCACAGCGCTGAAGGTGAAAAGCCAGTATGGAGGCTTCCAGGAATGCTGTCCGTGCACCGGCTCCATGCGAGCATGAGGGACGAGGCGCCGGCAGAAACCTCAACGCAATCACTCCTCTCACACCCTCTGGTTCTGCCCAGGAGAACCACAACCTCCAGCTCCTCGTGAGCACAGTGGGCCTGACCCCAAGGCGTGTGTGGGTGTGTGGTGTGTGTGTGTGTGTGTGTGTGTGGTGTGTGGTGTGTGTGTGTGTGTGTGGTAAGGTGGGGTTGGAGTCCCTAAAAATAGGTGAGATAGCATTCATTTCAATTGTCACAATCTACTCACCTTCCGCCTTCACTTCACGTGTGTATCACTTATTTAAAAGTATTTTTAAAACCTAAATAAAGCGTGGAAAATGCACACAGAGGTAAACTTGACAAATGAGCGGCGGGAAAAAAATAGGCAGTAGGTCAGGGTCAGGCTGAAGAGAAAGACGAATCGCTCAGAAGAGAAGAGAGCATCAGGAGAGTTACATAGAATGTGGCTTCATGGAAGCAGTCGACAAAAATAAACCTGAATGCATCTTTTTTAGTGAAAAACTGAAAAACGGACATTTGAAACCATGTAAGCTGAAAAAACACCAATGGTGAACCCATCGAGTTGATCCTCTGAAAGGAAAAACTCACTGAAGATAACAAGGACAGTGTTCACAGGGCACACGACAGTGTATTTTTGTTTTATTTGCTTTCATTGTGTGACAGTGATGTGAGCGTCCATCTAGGTTTACAATCTTAAACATTTGAGTCCCTAGAAAAAAAAAGATTGGGAATGACTGCCTTACACTAGTGAAGCAGTGAAGTCATGGATGGATGGATGGATGGATGGATGGATTTGAATGAATAGATAGATGGTTGATTGGATGACAAATAGATGAATAATGGACGGATGATGGATGGATGATGGATGGATGATGGATGGATGATGGATGGATGGATTTGAATGACTGGATGGATGGATGGATGGATGGATGGCTGGATGGATGGATGGATGGATGATCGGATGACGAATAGATGTATAATGGACGAATGATGGATGGATGATGGATGGTTGATGGATGGTTGTTGGCTGGATGATGGATGGATTATGGATGGATGGATGGATGGATGGATGGATGGACGGATGGATGGATGATGGATGGTTGATGGCTGGATGATGGATGGATGGATGGATTTGAATGAATGGATGAATGGATGGATGGATGGATGGATTTGAATGAATGGATGGATGGATGATGACTAAATGGATAATGGGTGGATGATGGACGGATGATGGCTGGATAATGGATGGATGATGGATGGATGATGGATGGATGATGGCTGGATAATGGATGGATGATGGATGGATGATGGATGGATGATGGCTGGATAATGGGGATGGATGGATGGACGATGCACCGCAGCCATGCCGTCCATCCTCAGCCCTCACCTGTCCTCTCCAGCGTTGCTGTCAGTCCCAGTCTCCTGTCCTCACAGCAGTGTCCTGTCCTCCTCCTGTCCTCACAGCAGTGTCCTGTCCTCCTCCTGTCCTCACAGCAGTGTCCTGTCCTCTGTCCTCACAGCAGTGTCCTGTCCTCTGTCCTCACAGCAGTGTCCTGTCCTCCTCCTGTCCTCACAGCAGTGTCCTGTCCTCTGTCCTCACAGCAGTGTCCTGTCCTCTGTCCTCACAGCAGTGTCCTGTCCACAGCAGGGCTGCAGAGCGCCGGTGACAGAGCTTGTCTCTCCACAGGGAGCAGAGGGGAACTAGTCTGTTGTCCAAGGACACCAAATGACCCGGGTACCATCTGAGCCACAACAGCCCCGAGCCATGATGCAAAACATTCAGTCATTGAATGTGCAGTAAGAAGAGGGGATGTAAATGAACTGAGCCCTTATGAATAATATTTTTTCATGTTTTTTAAAATTCCGATCGTGTTGCTCTCAGGTCTATAGCTGCTCTGTAAAGGTATTATATTGTCTGTATGTTTGCATTGCAGCATGGAATGAATACAAACACAGCTTTATCCCATTAGAAATCTGTCTTACACTTCACTGACTGCACGACAAACCGAGAGGAGGTTGCTAATTGATTCTTTTCCTATAACTGCTCATATCCATATTGATATTTCTTTTATTAGCTCATGCAGCCTCCAGATAATTACCCTTTATTTCCTACTGCAGTTGGCCGTATCTTGGCCCCTAAATTCCCTGAGAGCCGGCAGCAATTAGATTATATTTCAAAGCACCCTCATAAAAATCATCGTTTTTGTTCAGAATCAATCAAATCTAATTCATGGGGCTGGTAATGTCCAATTTTATTAATACTGATTCAGTCATGATGATTAACAAGGCCAATGAGGTCAACTGCATCTTATTAGATATTTTCTAATGACCCCTGGTGGCTGGAGTCTTCATGTTTGGAGCACAGCAGGGGGCCAGACAGCAGACGTCCATGTGGAGGGACAGAATGAGGCCATGGACTGATTTCACTAAAACTGCTCCAGTTTATTGATCACGTCATAAGAGAGGTGATCAGAAGTGCTTGGAATTGATCAAAACGAACAGTTTTTTACAAACATGTGTCGGTTGTATTTAACATTGGTGCACAAGTACATGTGAAAAGAGTCTTGATCAGAGAAGCGTCTTATAAGGGTCACTGGGCACGCAGTGTGAAAATAACAGACTGGGGTGGTGAACTGGAGCTGATCAGCTTTAGACTCGCTCAGTTTGAAAGTGAAATCACATATTATTATAATCTGAGCCATGCTTGTTCTGTTTTCTAACCTGCAGGCCAGAGCGATGAAAACCAAAGCCATGAATCACTGAAACATTCCAGCTTTTTATGCCGATTGGAGAATATGCACAGTTTACTCTTCAGACTTTTCAGCTACACCTGCAGATAACTTTTAGATAACTGACATTATAATTGAAAATGTTGACATTTCGTGACATTTCTGATTCATTGTCTGGCTCCAGGCTTCAAACTTGACAATGTTTTCATAATCGAAATGTATTTTTTTACTCTGTCGTCTGACTGCGCGGTGCATTCATAACGGCGGTCGTCACAGCTCAGTGATGGATGATAAACGTAAAGTCAGACGGCACTGAGCTTCCAGTCTGCTGGGGGCTTCAGATGGTGGCCGGGTCGGCACGCAGACACACACATATTCCTCCAGTTCACAGCGAGATCGACTAATGGTGTGCAAACACCGACAGCAAGCAGAGAGCGCACCTGCTGGAAACAGGAATGTAAATAAACGGCCGTTCTCATCGATCCTGATGAGCCATTCTTGGAGATGTTGAGACCGTCCTCTCTTCTCTAGCTCTCGTCTTCCCAGCAGGCCGAGTTTCTGAGTGAAGACTCAGAGATCAGCCTTCACCCGTTCGGTAATCACACCATCACGGCACCGTCCCTCCCTCTCTCCTCTGTGGCGCTGGAGGAGATGAAAATTCTTTCCATTATATCACCTACTGCTTCTCATCTTTTCTTTTCTTTTAAAGGTGTTTAATGCGGCGATGTGACTGGCTGATAAAATCCCTCTGAGACGGTTTCAGGCGCGGCCCATCTGCCGGGGCGCCATTTGGTAGCGGGCCATGTGACAGCTGTTCAGAACGGGGGACGGGCACGCAGACCGCCGCATCCAGCTCCGGTCCGGTCACTTCTGCTCTTTCTGAGTGATCAACAGCTTAGCGAATAGGAGCGGAGTGAAGACGGAGCAGCTCCACTGCTCGCCAGAGGAATTAGTGCCGGGTTCACGCCGTTGGAACAGGACTCGTCCGTACAGGGAGTTTTAGCGGAGGGTTCTTCCTCCTGGACCACGCCCGCTCGGATCACCACAAATGAAGTCAAACAAACTAGCTGTGGTTTTAAAATGAAAATGAAAAGTCTTCCTAATAACAGCGATCTCAAGGACTCAGCAATCTCTGAGGACTACTGATCACCGTCTGTTAAGTTTTCAAACTGCTTCCCATTATTTTCCTTCAGAGACGAGCTTCCAGGGTGAAACCATGTCTTTAATTATGGGCCTTTTTTTTTTATTTTAACATCGCTCCCTGAGTGTGGGGCAACATGTCTCAGGCACTGCAGTGATATATAACCACGCCGCTCCACCCGTTTTCTGATTTACTCTAAAATAACACAGATAAAAATGTGGTGGTCCAGCCTGCGATCATATTTCACACGAGAAGCATGTTTAACAGTGATATTTACATTTCTTCAGCTGAAAGTGAGCCACGCATGGATTTATTCAGGAGATGCACCAGATGATCAGAGAATACACAGAAAGTCCTGCTGAAAGTCACGTTTGGGGGATTTACATGAATGATGGGCATCAGGGGTTTTTGTCAGCGAATCACAGGATCAGGCTGGAGAAGGACCCGATCAGAACTCCCGCTGGGAGACGAGAACAGAGAGAATTTACTCTGTGGGGATGAGTTCTCAGCTGGACAGGAGGAACGCGTGAAACGACACACTCTGACATTTTAAATATGAGGAATAAATAATTAAAAACAGGGAATGTGAACCACAGCTTCTCATTCAATCGAAGCATCCATTTCCATTTCTCACTGTAAACAGAGTGAGCAGCAGAGCATCAACCTGGAAGCCTCATGCAGCCTCATGCAGCCTGATTCAGCCTCATGCAGCCTCACTGAGCCTGATTCAGCCTCATGCAGCCTCATGCAGCTCATGCAGCCTGATTCAGCCTCATGCAGCCTCACTGAGCCTGATTCAGCCTCATGCAGCCTCATGCAGCCTCATGCAGCCTCACTGAGCCTGATTCAGCCTCAGCCTCTCTCAGCGCTCTAGGTTCATCGATGGTTATGCTCATTATTTGTTAGTTCCAGCCTCACATTTGAAAAATCATCCAAACCATCTCTTGATAGTAGCAGTTGAACATCTGTGTAATTCTGCGTTTATGTCTGGAGGGTAAAGCACCTCTCAGTTCAGGGTCCACATAACTTGCCTCGTAAACCAGACCCGCCCACTCCTCATCCGTTTTGGATTTTGGAGATGAGCTCAAGAGATAAGCTTAACTCCAAATCCAAATGTGGATGAGGAGTGGGCGGGTCTGGTTTACGAGGCTACCACATAACACCCACTTTCATCTTTAGTGGGCAAAATAGTGGCTTAATAACCTTTAAATTTAAACGTGGAGCAGAATATACATGATGAAAACGTCTATATTTTTTAAATTTCTACTGAGAATGACTCCATTTAAGTGAAACCTTCTGATGCTAAATACAGTGAAATGTCAGTGAAGTGAAACTCCCCCCGAAACTGTTAGAATACGTGCATGACTTTCCAAACCTGGTCCTGATATTTGACACTCCTGCTTTATTCAATCCGCTGCTCTAAACTGACTTTGAATTATCTCCTTCAGAGTGAGCAAACGGGGAAGCCGGGCATTATGGGAAACTGAGCTATCAGCGCCATGCGCCTCTTTCATCACGACTCTTTGACAAACTGGTCTCGGCACACCGTTGAGTGGAGTCCTGAGGAAGCGCTGGCTGGTCCTCCGTTCCTTCAGGAAGACTGAGGAGATGCAGGATTGAACTGAAAGGATGCATTCACTGCTCTCAGTGCTGGTCGGACTGAGTGGCACTTCCTGGTTCTTATCACTCCCTACATATGTGAAAGTAGGGCCCAGTTCCTCTTGAGCTCAGCGCGCTTTATCTGCAGCATATGCAGACCGGAGGCCGTTATCGAGCGCGCAGGCCCGCTGGAGACTGTTATCAACCCCGTGTGAAGGATGCAGCCGTAAACACACCGCAACATGTTCACTGCAGCTCCGGAAGAGCTGAGGCGTCGCTCGTAGAGAGACGACACACACGACGGCACACACTGCGTTTGGTTCAGTCTATGGATGAAGGTTTGTCGGACACCAGACCAGCAAACCTTCTGCTGCGAACAGAACTGGACTCTGGATGAAGAGTTAACATCCACTGTCAGACAATCTGAGTCCCATTATACCGACTGACTGTCTGTAGCAGTGGTCTCCACCGCCAGAAGGCCGGAAGGCAACCTGCACACCAAAACCCGGCTCAGCAGACGTTTTCCTCAGTCTCCAGCTGTCTCCACCCACCAGGACATAATCCTGCACCATGCTGGATTGGTCTTTCTGCTCGGCTGCTCCTTGCCTGTGGAATGCCTCCTAACCAGCTTCAAAAGAGCCCTGGAGTATTTCTCTTTATCACAGTTTACAATCCCTCCTCCGTTTCAGCCCGGAATATCCCTGCGTTCGCTTTTAGATAATAGATATGCTCGCTTTTATTCCTCACTGACTGCTCCCATGGATACATAAAATTGAGCTGGAGCACTTTGAGATTTGCATATATATATATATATATTTTTTTTTTTTTTTTTTTTTTTTTTTTTTTTGCAAATAAATGCATAACTGTATAAATTTGCGTCGATGTAGCGTTAAGTCCCTGTGGGTCAATGTGCAATATCACACACACACACACACACACACACACACACACACACACACACACGAACCCCCCGGGCCTCTTGCATTCCTGCGTCTCGTGACGCAATAGCCGTCTTGCCAAAAATCCTGTCGGAGCTTCGCGCGCGCCGCAGACCGATCCGTCCACCTTGCCGGAGTCTCCACTGCGAGCGCGGATTACAATGAACAACCGGAAAGTGTTGACCGCCCACGACAAGCAGGAAAGGCTTGAGTCACTTGTACATGGGATTAATTGAGTGAGGCAGTCCGATCAGACATAAGACATACGAAGCGGCGTCTCGCACGTGGAGGAGACGGAGACGGCGCGTCAAGGTAACAGGTGGCGCTCGGCGGTTTAAATACAAAGAAAAAAATGCTTTTCTCTCACTGACGACAGTTTTCCAGGGTCCAGAAGTCCTAAAGTGTGCAGATCAGGCGGAGGAGGTGGAGGAATGTGCGTTTTGACCACACCATGAGGCGCACGGAGGAGCGGCGCGCGGAGACGGACTCTGGGAGGAAGCTGCTAAATATTTAAACTTTCCAGCCGAGCAATGTGATCACACCTCCCCCCCCCCCGAGCCAAGGCAAACTTCAGATGAATGGACCGCAGGATGTTCTCCGGTCAGGCTGGCACCAACTACAGCTTCAACCTGAGCGATGACCGGGAGCTGCTGGACGCCCCGGCCGGCTCGGCCAAGCTCTCCCCCACCGGCTTCGTAGTGCTGTCCGTGGTGCTGGGCTTCATCATGACTTTCGGCTTCCTCAACAACTTCGTCGTCCTGCTGCTGTTTTGCAAATTCAAGAAGCTGCGGACCCCGGTGAACATGATGCTGCTGAACATCAGCGTGAGCGACATGCTGGTGTGCCTGTTCGGCACCACGCTCAGCTTCGCGTCCAGCATCCGCGGGAGGTGGCTGCTGGGGAGCCGCGGCTGCAGCTGGTACGGCTTCATCAACTCCTGCTTCGGTAAGCGCCGCGCCTTCCTCCCGCCGGGGTAACGCTGCCAAGCGGGGAGGGGGAATTGAATCCTGTCAGCCTAATTGCGTTTGAGTTTTTGGAAAACAGCCCTCTTTCCAGACGACGGGCAGGACGGAGTCTCTGCGCTCTTTACGCGTTATTACACTTATAATAAAGCCAACCTGGGGTTCGGGAGATGAAGCTCTGTAAGCAGCATGGTACAATATCATACAACCATAAATCCACTTAGATCCAGATCTCCTTCAGTCCCCATAAAGGCTGCAGCAGACAGCTGGATTTATCATTATTGCGTGGAAATCCCCCTTATATCACACGCCTAATGCTTTATTGAGGTCAGAGGCAGAAATAAAAGTTTGAAATATCTTTTCATTTTTTTTTTTATTTTGCAGAATAAAGCGTTTCTGACAGCTGCAGTAGTTCCACTAACAGGAATATATTGAAAAGCTCGGGCTGAAGTGTCATGAAGGCGCACAGCTCATCCACTATATCCACACAGTGCTCAGTAATCATGGCACCAGTCACGTGCTGTTTTTTCTTTTCTTTTTCATTCCTCTCAATAAACACATTCAACCAAGATGTATTCAAAGCATGGGACTCTGGCTGGGTTGTTTCAAATGCAGTCAACACTTTCTCCTTCAAGACAAGATGAGGCTCATTTATTTGTAGCTCCATTCAGACACGGGGAATAAGCGCACACATTCCGACTGTCTGCAGTCACTCTGGATCTGTTTTGGAATTGAGGGAATATCCGTGAAGTCCTTGGAGATCCAGACATATCCTCCTCTCAACGCTGGGAAGGGAACAAGGTGTACAAATCACATTTATACAGCCTCGGTGTCCTTCTCACACACAATGGGCCCAGCGGGGTTCCTTTATGTGGAACCTGAAGATTAATGACGCTCGGCGTCAGGTGGGAAATATCCTCATCACAAGGACATGAACGCCTCATTCAGAGTCTTTAAGCTGAATTTATCTTGAAACGGCGCCGTTGACACCGTATTTAACACCACAGCTGGATTTAACTGCACTGTGGTGAGAGTCCTTGGCTGAATGTAATCTTTCTCGTGTGTTTCTTCATTTTAAATAGAACCTTTAAAGGCTCTTTTTTATAATTAGATTTCCTCCATGCACTAACTTGCTAAATAAGTATTACAAGACATAAGATTCAGTGATTTGATCCAATGATAAAAAGGTTTGAAACATTAACACAGAAATGGAAAATGCGGTTTAGATGCTCCGTAGTGCTCGACCATCAATGAGCACATTTCCCATCCTGCTGATTTCACATTAAATGTGACAGACTCCTGCCAGTGTTCCGGGCTGGACGGGAGTCTAGAGGCGGCGTTCTCCTGAAGCAGGTGTATCAGAGATTCATGTTTCCTATCGACCCGGATCGATGGATCTGTAATAACCCGTCTCTCTCCTGCACCCTGACCTTCTCCCTCTCCCCACACGGCACAGAATACAGCCAGATAGGCTGTTCTGTGATCACAGCCGCCACAAACAATGTGGAAAAAACTCTCTCATGTGCCTCAAAATACGGAAATGAAGAGTGGAGCTTGTATTTTTACTCGCAGGCAAACACAGAGATGAGCGATGAAGCCAGATGAGTGTTTCCAGGGGTTTTAAAGTGCAGTCGCACAACCAGATGATGGTGTGATAGTGGAACAAATCGGGTGAACTGACCTCTGAAAGTATAAGATAAGAAGAAATTACTCATTGATTGTTGCAGGATGGCTTCTCTTGTTTCCTCTATGGTTTTAATCTTTGCCCTGAAGATCAATAGCCGATGAGTGTATAAAATCAGATAGCCTATAGATTTCCCAGAGCTGATGCAAGGACAAGGCTTTTCATTTCCCCGCTGGGAAGAACAGGCACTAAACAGAAACATTTCTCAAGAGGTCTCAGTTTGAGGAGTGAAAGTTCATCATTGGACGTAAAGCTGGTAAAAACACACAACAACTTTTATGAATTTCAGCCTCAGCATTTCCAGGTATAAAGTTGCTTTATGAGGCAAAGGCCAGGCTGAAAGCAGATCAGGTAAAGCCGCAGTTCCAGTCTCAGGTGCGCTCTCACCTTGCACGTATCCTTAGAGGGAATTAATGAAGCAGGAATGAAAGTGGCGGCGGGCGCTCGGGACCAGGAGAAATCTGCTCCGTAATGAAAAACTCTGAGGCTTCTTCTCACACGTGAACATGAGTCTTAGCATTATCTGCTGACCCTTCCTGTATTTATATCACAAATTAAACAAAAGAAAAAAAAACAACCTAGCATTACCGTCACACAGAAACAGCGCTGCAGGCGTGTAATAAACCCTGAGTCAGTGTTTCTACAAACAGCTGCAAACCCTGATAACAAACAGACACGCTGAGAAACCATAAGAAAACAAGAAAGCGTCGACTCTGAAATGAGGTTAAGAAGCGGCGCTGGCACTTCCTGTCACCTCCGGATGGCTCCGCATCGAGTCACCGTCAGCCCAGATGAGCAGATGTGTGCAGGAACATCTGCTCCTGAAGGCGCCTGATGGCTGGCAGATGGATAAATGACAGCCGATTTAATCTGAATCCAGCCAAACGTGACCTCTGCGGTGCGGCGTGGAACCCACGCTGTGCCGGAAAGACGTACGGCGTTTGAAAACAAGCTGTCTCTCATTCCTTCATCAGTCCCAGACAGCAGGGCGTACCGCCCAGGCTGGAAGTGATCCCTGTGAGCTGAGGGGAAACGCAGTGAACACAGATCCAGTCCCGTTTGCACCTCGACTGCAGGTTTTTGTGGACTGTGGGTGGAAACCGGATCACCCAGCGAAGAACCGCCATGTGACTAGAGCCATATGAAATCCGTGTTAACGGAATCGTGGACGGAATCGCGGAAATGACCAATAAAAACGGAATTGGAATAAAATGCGGAATATTGTGGAATTGGCCCTAATCTGGCCTGAAATTAAGTTTTCGGGAGAAAATGGAACCTTATAGTGCAAAGCAAACATGCCCGAGCTGTTGCAACGTGTACGTCACTTCCACAATGCTGCTAACATGCTAACACAACAACACGATGTCCAAGCGAACTGCTCCCTCCCCTCTCACACATTCCAAAAAGTTACGAAACTCCATGCTAAGCGGTAAATACAGAGTAGAACAGTACACGGACTTTTATGCCTCAGGGGCAAGCTTTATTGTAAATGCGTTTTTGTAAATGCTGTCAACGTACCGTGGACTGGACTCGCAAAGACACATGCGACGGTGGAGTGTTTATTATTATTATTATTATTATGTTTCTCTTTAAAATTTAATTGAAAAGTATTTCTTTGTTGCAGCACTTTAAACATTAAATGGACTGTTATATGCTATTAAATTGTGGACATTTATTCATTTCCACTTACCAGACACTTTTTTTTATGGTAAAAATGAGCATAAAAAGCAAAATACCTTATTCAGAAAAATTAAAACGGAAAAAAACGGAATTTGGGAAAAAATTAAACGGATTTCAAAACCTCTACATGTGACCTCTTTAGTGAACGACTGAATAAACTAACTAGAAAATTCCAGAGGAGATTTTACTTTGTGCCTGCCAGCTGCTGCCGAATCTGTGTGTGTGTGTGTGTGTGTGTGTGTGTGTGTGTGTTATTCCATATTCACTGTGAGTTCTTAGCTGAGATCAGTCATGACAGAATGTCAGCAGGTGTTGTTTGTTACCATGGAGACCTGCTGTACTCAGCAGGTGTGTCTGTTGCCTTGGAGACCAGCTGTACTCAGCAGGTGTGTCTGTTGCCATGGAGACCAGCTGTACTCAGCAGGTGTGTCTGTTGCCATGGAGACCGGCTGCACCAGCCATGACAATGAATCAGCGCTTTTTCATCCAGTTTGTATGGTTGAAGAAATGTCGGTTTTAGAAAACCCAGAGGTGAAATTGATTGTTTTTTTTTTTTACAGTGAGCATCAGAAGCCTTTCATGGATTCATCCTGACATTGTCATGTCTGTGGGATCATCCATTTAGCCACAGCCAGTCCGTAAAATGTGTGAACTTTTGGATTCAGGCGAGAAAATCTTTCTCCAAAATGCATTGGAGCGGATGGGAGATAATTCTGCACTCTCCTCAAACAAATGCATCTGCAGAGAGAACCGTTTGATACAGAGACAAAATAAAAGCATTGTGAGAATCACAGGGAAAATTCCTACGTTTTGATGTATAGTTTGCTAAGATTGAGCTAGAAGTGGCTGTGGGATGAGAGAAATACTTTCATTTTCATGTAGATAGAGGGTCTACCACTGTAGCCCTCTCCAATACACACCCATTTTAAACTCTAAAAATGGCTGAAATTTTTTCCGTATTGAACCTCACAGTTTAATTTTTGTAGAAGATATGGAAATGAGGTTTTCACATCTGGATAGAGCGCAAAAATGGCAACATTTTGATATTTTAATGATGTCTCTATGTCAACGAATGGCGAGGCACGATGGACTTGTTCAGGGATGATTAAAAAAAGAAAATTCAGTCGGCTCTCAACCTGAGGAAAAATGCCCGGTTTTTGTGAATTTTCTCCAAATTTTTTCGTTGGAACGCTGAGAAAAATCATAGCACACCACGCTCCGTCAAGAGACGGAAAATGAATAATAGAAAAACACAATTTCAGAAGGATGTTGTGGGTTGAATTATTTTGTTTGCCCCACTGCTCCAGGCGCTGAAGTGACCGTCGTCACTGATAGAGCGGTGTTTTACCCGGCGGACTGTGTTTTCCTCCCTGCTCGCTCCTTCCTCATCCTCCTCTTATGCTCCTGTCAATATACAGCTTGTAAATCTTTGTGGCTTTCCCGTGCCGTTTCCTTTCTCCACCTTGTTGAAGCTGTGCACAAAGGGAGGTTTGATGCCCTGGAATTTGCACTTCAGTGAGAGGAAGGGGGCATGTGTGGTTCATGGAGCGTCGGGAGATCAGCGGGTGTTTTGACTCTGTTCTCCTCAGGATGTCTGTCAGCGCCTGCAGCATCCAGCCTCAGCTGGACTCAGCGCTGTGGTCCAGGCTGCTGCAGCTTATTGCTCACAGATCGGAAAAGGGACAAGTGAATTAGAGAACACTGATTACTTGTTGATCACAGCACCTGTTAGCGGGCGCCATATTCCAGGAGCCAGGCGACAGTTTTCCTAACGGGAGCTGTGACGGAAAGAAAACGGACTGGTGTGAAGATCCGAGTGGATTTGGAAAGAGGGACATTGTGATGGCCTGTCTGAGAGCATCATGGTTTGCTGCTTTTGGTGCAACAAATGAGGTTAACACACACATAATTAGGAGGCTGTTGATGATAATAAGCTAAATCAGATTATATGCTGCCTGGGAAGATGATTAACTGCAGCGATAACTTAATGAGAGTCGACGTGGAAGCCAGAATTCCTTAATATCTTTGAACACAACAATCGGTGAGCTTTTTCTTTTTTTTTTTTGTTTTTGTGGTGATCAGTAAAAGTCATAAAAAAGATGAGAATCTCCTAACAGTGCCATCGAGGCCTGAAGATTCAGCCTTCTGTGACGTCCAGGTGCTCATTCAGCGTCTTCTTTCCTGAAATGTCTTTATTAAAAGTCATAGAATGCTTCCTTTTGTTGCCTGGACTGGGCTGCAGGTGGACCGGTCCAGCTCCTTTGAAATGTCTCACACTAACCTTGGTTCCGTGCTGCAGGGCCGCGGCCTTGTTGGAAGTGCCGCACTCGGGCAGGATCACATATCAAGCTGCAGATGATCATCCTTGAATGCATATAAAACGCTGGATGTATCAGATTATCCCCGACACTAGTGGCTATTTTAGATATTCATCGCCGTCCAGACAGGACGGTTCAGTGTGTCATTGCCAGAATCCAAACTCACCCATAACCGACAACATCATAATTAGTCACCACTTCCTGTCAGACCGCCCAGAGCCGCTTCCAGATTAAAAATGGCGCAACTGAATGATCATATTTATAGAGCGTGGGGCAGTGAAGACACAAACAGTCCCCCCTGCGCCTTCTTGAACCTCAATGTCAAATCTCATTTTCTCAACATGCACGCATCTAATTGCTTCAGGATGACAGAATAAAAGCGAATGCCAGGCCCCAGAGCCGTGAGGACGACAGACACTTGTCACTCTGCATTCCTGCGTGACTTTCAACAGCAACTAGTTTCCAGACTTTACATTACTTAGGAATGAAAAAAACAGTTCTCAGCTCACCTGTAGGCTATTTTTCAATAGCTCTCACTGCTTATCCAGAGCCAAACCTTGTCCAGCATTCTGGTGTATTTCAGAAACACATGCATATAAAGTACTTAAATGAAGAGTTTGCACTGTCACAGCGAAGTTAGAAAAGTAATATCATCATCATAAAGCCAGGAATGTGAAATATATTTCAGTCCAGGAGCCACATGCAGCTCAAGTTCACCTTGAATGGAGCAAACAGAGCCATGAAAACCTTTCAATTCAAACTTTGTCTTTGTTGCAGGACGGAGCATACGTGATGAAAACGTCTTTTTTTTTTAATCAAAACCCAAGCAATTGTATGAAAAATGACTGCAGTCTCAATAGAAATGCTTTATGATGCCAGAGGGGAACTGTCTTAACGGGGCTTTCATATCAGCTCGAGTGTCAGTGATGTGTTCTGCTGCTGCTCTTAAAGGAATACGCCGAAGATTTTTGACCCACGCCCTATCCCTATCATTCAGTACGTTTCCATGCAGCCAATAACCCTTTTCAAACCCTTTTCAAATTCAGATATTGGCAATAACCCAGTAGCGCGTGGACATGTAAACACCCGCAAAAACCCAAAAAAGCTCATATTCGAGATTTTAAAAACCTGAAAATGACTGCTGGGTTACTCCTTTTCAAACTCGAAAGTGCCGCCATGTAAACACAAATCGAGAAACGGGACATTGTTTTCGGTTCTGCGCATGCTCCATCTGCAATGAATCATGGTATTTTGAGTCCAGTAACGAGTAGGCGCGAAACTCACCAGAAATATGCAGCTCAACCACACTTTTGTCCGTGTGAGGCTTCTGATACGAACTGTTATTCTGAGCGCGCACACCGCACATGCTTTCTTCTGAAAGTCAGCGATTTGTATGGTCTGCAGAAAAATCATGTACAACAGAACAACCGTTCTGTCTGCGTTCCGTCTACAGACAGGAATCACCGCAGCAGTGTCTGCCTCTGCAGTCCAGTGGAGGAGGTTGCCAGATCTGCCGATCTAGCCGATCGAGTTTCTAAAATCAGAAACTCGTAGAAAGCAGCCCAAACCTCCATCTCGGTTGAAAATGCACGTCAAAACCATATTTGTATGATAAAAAACATGTCATAAACACATAATCATTTAATCAACCCGTCCAACGTGTTCAAAAAAAAGCTTGCTTTGACGGAAACTCCACCCAATCTGGCAACACAAAGCCACTCAGGTCAGAGCTGTTCTGTTTTGAGAACACGATGACGTGCGCCGTGGTTTGGAAAGGGAGATCCCGATTGAATGCGCTGACTTGTAAACGTGGTAACTCTGTCTGTTAAAGCATGTAAACGGGGTGTTCGACAAAGTTAGACAAGCTCATAAATACCTTTTTTGTGTCTTCATGTCCAGTGGCTGGTTCCCAGCTGTTAGCATCGTAGTTAGCTTAGCTCAATTGCTGGAAGTCAATAGGGAACAGAGCCACACTGACGAAAGTGGACAAAATACTCCTTCCAGTGGTCCAGGGGATGGCGTATTAGCACATAAAGTAAATCCAAATGGTTATAAAACATTTTAAAAGACGTGTTTTCTTTTCAATCCATTAAAATAACGTTTTGTCAAAACGTTATTTTAATCAAAACGGTTTTGATACACACAGATCTGCACAAGCATAGTGCGCCGCAGAAGGATATACCGGTGCACAGCGGCTGAGTCTATGCTTCTACTGCTGTGCTCCAGTATATCCTTCCACGGAGCACTGCGCATGCAGGTCTGTGTCTATCAAAACGTTACTTTAACGGATTGAAAAGAAACACGTCACTTGCTAATACGCCATCCCTGGACCACTGTAAGGAGTATTTTGTGCACTTTTGTCAGTACGGCTCTGTTCCCTATTGACTTCCAGCAATTGAGCTAAGCTACGATGCTAACAGCTGGGGACCAGCCACTGGACGAAGAGACACAAAAAAAGGTATTTATGAGGTTGTCTAAATTTGTCAATGATAGGGAAAGGGCGTGGGTCAAAAATCTTCAGAGTATTTTTTTTTTTAAATGTTTTCATTGAAATGGTGAGAGTTTCTTTCTGGTTTGTTGGTCCGGTTTGGAGCCTCCTGTGGCCCACTTTTGGCCCATAGGCCTTATGTTGGAAACCCCTGCCCTAAAGCATCTATACTGGCCTGGCTTTGCTCACAATCAAGAGTTTATAGAAACATTTCTAAGAGTGAAAAATTAATCTTGCTTTTGTCAGTTATCTTGAAAGACATTTCATCATCTGTGATAACTGAAGACAAATCAAAACAAATTAAAACCTTGAAAGCAGGAAACATTTTTCCACATGCTCTGTAAGAATAATCAAGTTTTTATCATTTCAAAGCGAAAAATGTTTCACATATTGAGTCGGCTTGTTTGAGGTATTCTTTTTAAGTGGTGTATTTCCAAATTCAGCACTTTCTGTCATTATTTTAATCCTTCTTGCAGAATCTGCTCTTGCCGTTTCCAGCTCTGCGGGATGAGCCTGGCTGCCACGATAAAACCCGTTGTCATCATTCCAAATTCTGCTTTAATACGGCTTGGTGGAAGAAAGAGTTTATCCCCTTACACACATTATAGGGAAGTTTCTAACAAATCACCAGATTTAAAGCGTCACACACTGCTCTCCTGGGATTAGTGTTGCTTTAATATGTCGGTGGAAGCGTCGGTGGACTCCCAGTAAAGCTCATTCATTGCATGTGGAGGCAAGTTTGTCTTTTAATGAGAGCGCACGCCACTGCCGCTGACTTCGAAACAGCTGAAACTGAAGTTGCAGAATTGTCACAGTAAAAATAAGCAACCCTATCGGATGTTGAAGCGTTAAAACTGGATGTGTTGACTGGTCCAGACCCAGAGGGGTTGGCTGAGCATTATCAGCAGCATGTGGCGTTAGCGCCACAGGTATTAGCACCCCTGTTAGTATGTGTACTCTGATGGTGCGTTTAAAAACGGCTTGGAAAAACATGTCATATATAGCCGTCGCCGGATTTCTTCCCGCCGTGGCCACGCTGGGTTTGTTTTGCTGCTCTCGTCTCCGCTGTATGACGCTGTTTCCCTTCTTTCTATAAATTATCTGAGATTCTGTGGACACTCAGACCTTTTGATCTCACTAAATATTGGGAAAAAGTATTCGAACCGTTACTTGACAAAGTAATTATGATATAATTCCCACTTTTGACATAGTAATCCAGTCACATTACTCCTTAATGAAAAAGTAATCTAAGTACAGTTGTGGATTACTTAGTAACAGATTAGACATATCAGCCCCTCTTCTCTCCAGGCTTTCCATGTTCAGATGTTGTAAATTTTATTGCGGAGCTTTTATAATTAGAGGTTTTAGATCTTAATTTTCCGTCACTACAGGTTTATGCAAAATGAAAAAATGTTAATAATCTTCTTTAATTTAAATTCATATTCAGCCGGAAAAAAAAAAAAAAAACAATTTCCCTGATTAGTGTTGCCTCAGAGGAGATGATGATCACAGTTTTGCAGTATTATTAGCATAGTGTTGCATTTACAGCTGGTAGAAAACACACTGCAGCCAGATCTGTTGCAACAAGCACGAAAAGCTTCAAGATATGAAAAATGTTGTCATGGAAGTGCAGATGCTGAGCCCAGCGCTGTCCTGTGTCATTATGTTTAATGAGCCCACAGCTGTTCTTTTCAGTCTGGTAATAATGGTTCCAAGAGAAGGCAGAGGAAGAGTGCAAATTGAATGAAAGCAGGACTCTTTTTCTTCTGTATCTCTCTCCACAATGGTTTGTTTGATCTTTACTATCATGACAAAATGTTTTTTGACAGGAGCACTGCTTTGCTTTGTCTTGTTTACTGGAATAATTCAGCATGGACTGTACCACCCAGCGTCGTCTCTGCAACATATCAAGGAGAAAGCGTTGGCCACGTGACGCCTGTTCAGTCAGAACAAACACTTTATCTCATAAGTTCTTTACTGTCACTCATCAAACAATCCAAGTATCCATGAAAATGCAACAGCAATGCAGTAAATGGAAAGCGTTTGTTCTGAATTCACTGCACAGCACTCCATCTATGTTAAAGCACAAGGAAATGAAAGGAGATTGATTTTCTTTGAGAGCAACGGTGGGAAGAAAAAGATCCATTTTATGGAGACAATATCAGATGTTGCAGGTGAGAGCGTGAGTGAGGACAAAATACAAGAGGATAAAGACACAAACAGCCATCAATAAATACAAGTAACTGCATGAATGTGCAAGGAGAGAGGACACAGACGCTACTCCAGTATATACAAATGTGTTTATTTATTTGATGCAGAAGCTGCAATTGAATGAGTGTCATTGAGTTGAAGTCTTCAACTTCAATATGTGGCCTGATTTATAGATCCCATCATCATCATTATCATCATTATCATGTGTGGGAAAAAGAGCATTTCCAGAATGGAAAGTCTTCTAAGCAAAGCTGGAAGCAATGTTGGTCGGGACCGAGCCGGCCCGCCGGGCGGCGACTGAGACGTCCTCGTACCTTCCTGATGATTTAAAATGATGATTTTTAAAAGCTTTTAAACGTCACTGAATGAGAGAAGTGACCAACAGAGTTTGATTGACAGCTGCTCTCAGCTGCGTGATGTCATCACTCTACGCCCATACATGGTCATGAGGGCCAGCTGGATGATGTCATCACTCTACGCCCATATATGGTCATGAAGCTGGACATGAAGCCGGAGTGGGAGGGAGCAGGAAAAAAAAAGTTTGTCTTTGGGAGAAAACTCCTGTCAAATCTCAGAATTTTGGGCCAAAGTGAGCAAAACTATCACTTTTGATGGGAAATGTGTTTATCTTCCAGTCTGTGGGGTTTTCAAAGCAGTCAGACCTTTAGTTCAGACAGTAGGGGCCTCAGTTTGGGAAAAGTGTGAGATTTTCCCCCATCCAGCCCCATTATAACTGACAGCAAGAATTGGCAGAGAGCAGAGGACACACCTTTTCTTTCTCGCGGAAATGGACATATATCATCAACTTTTCTCCACATATGCTATCGTCTTGTTTCGTAAGGACTTTTGGTGCTTCACATGTGCTCGCTTTGTTGATTGGAGCCATGATTTAGCCACACTCGCCACATGTTTGAGGTGCTTTAAAAAGGTGATTTTTTTTTTCACTTACTCCTTTTTCCATGACAGCGGATGAGGGCAGGAGCAAGGCAGGATTTCAGCTTCTCTGTTGAAGCCTCATACATGTAATTATCAGGTGTCTTCAGATTTGTACATGAATGTCTTCTCATAGGCTCGTCCTGACGTTTCGTGCTCCCTGGGACACTCCTCTTGCATTCCGTGTTCATGGACTCCGGCGCTCTACTCGCTGTGTGGTATTTTGCAACCCTCAGCTCGCCCCATTAGTACACCCGCTCTTACAGGCGATCTTCATGCAGATTCTTAATAGATCAAGCTCAGGATTTCTTCCTCTTGATGCAGAGCAGGGAGCTGCTTCCACTAGAGAAGACGTTTTATGAATGTATGATTAGATAGAGTGGTTTAAGTGGGCCGGTACGCGCCGGTACGGAGTTCCGGGACTTCTAAAAATGTCAATTGAGCGTCCTGGCACTTCTCCAAGCACCAAGCGTACCGGTACTCCCACCAGCACGTCTATTAGTGTGACCAGATGTCTGGCTTTGTGCAGGACAGTCCTGCATTTCCATCACTTTCCACACATCCCATAAATATAGATTGTATTCCGCATTATGATCGTCAGCCATGAAGCGTCAGATATGTGCTTTATAATCTCACATATACAGTGAACAGTGTGATCAGTCGGCGGTTCAGGCCGCGCTGTGTGATCATGTCTATGAACCGGAGACATCCGGGGCCTCAGAGGAGCACCAGCAGCTAACTAATGCAGAACAGTGAAAGATGGAGGGAACAGTGAGCTGTACTCAGAGCAAAAGGAAACGGAGCTCGAGCAAAGCCTGGAAGCTCTCTCTCTCTCTCTCTCTCCCTCTCTCTCTCCCGCTGAACGCAGAGGAAGGTCAGTCTGACAGTTTTAGTGAAGTCGTATTTCCATTTGACGTGGAGATGAAACTGCACAGATTATGAGAGACTCGCAGAGAGCATGATGGCTCGATGAGGCTTCCTGTTCTATGGACATGTTCCTGCTGGAACCCGGAGAGGATTCAAACAGAGGAGGGAACAGCAGCTGGACATGAGCAGCGCTCACCACACTGTGCAACACGCAGGGGCGGCTGGACGAGAGAGGGGCCCCCCTACCCAGCACCCAGAAATAGAAAAAATGATAAATAATAAACTATATAACAATATATTTGCTTAATTTTCTATAACTAATCTGCCACAAAAGAGCAGATAAACAGTCTGGGGCACGTTTTAGTATCGAACTCACGAATTGCTGAATATTATAAATAAAGGACTTAAAATCAAACCAACCAGCGGTTTGACGGCTGCAGCTTGAGGCGGCTGTTAGATTCACCATCACTATGCGGTTTATAAACGTGCTGTATTTAAGTTAACACTCACAGTATTGGCTGTAATTAAAGAATGATGAGCTGCCGCTGGTAACAGTCCCCATCACAGCAAAGCACTGGAATCTTATAAGATGAGGGATGGCGTGGGAACAACAGTTGTTGTTGCAACCTAATGGAGAAAAAACAAGTCAATGGCAGTGATTCGAACAGGCGACCGTTGCACCAAGAGGCCGTTCGCTTCAGGAGGAGCTATATGAAGACCTGGAAATGGATTTTTTTACAGATCGACTCATGCAAAACAGAGTAATAGCCATATTTGTGATGGGCTGCTGCTGTGTTCAGAGCTGGACGGATCTGGCTCTTTTCAGTGTGAACTCCACCTGGACAGCTGTATGAAGACACATATATAAGGCCATAAAGTGCAGTGACAGAATAACAGAGGGTCTGTGGGTATGGGAGTAATCACAGCGGGTGGCGGCTGCGCTGACATTTCTACATTTATTCCCGTTTTCAGGCACTTCTGTGTTAAGTGGCAAGTTAAAATTATCAGCACATAATAGCAATGTTGAAGCTGACATGGAAGCTAATTACGAGGCAGAAGCGTGTAATCACCCCCGCTCACCCCACGCCATGTGGGCGCCGCTCCGGCTGGACGGCGGTCCGCAGAAGATCCTCGCTGCTCCGCTGCTGTGACGACGGCGTTTCAGAATGAAGAATTCAGGTTATTTCAGCTGGAATGTGGACTCTGACTGGAATTCGAGCTGACATGAGACTTTTGTTGTTGTTTTTTATTTTGAGAGGCTTATTGCTCTCAGGCTTTATTCGGTCTGTTTCCTGGTTTCTCTCAGGCACATTTCACTGTTCAAGAGAACGATGACTTCTGACTCGTGATTCTGTCAGTGGCAGACGGTCGTGCCAAGCGTTATGGGGGCTTTGCTCTTTGAATTCTGAAGAGATTTGACTTCGGATCATCTGTTTTTCTTTCCTTTTTGGTAGAACGTGGAGCTGTGAATGGGACTGGTTAAGAAAGGCGAAGCTCTGAACGTGAGAGGAGGAGCGTCGGGATTCATAATTCTGTTCACTCATGGAACAGACCTCAGTCACTGAGCCGGCGCTCGGATCCCGTGAAAATTAGAGATATTTACTGAAAATGTACTGAAAAGATTTTAAAAATGAGGAGGAAAACATGGTTCTTACTGTCCCTCTGCTGAGCATGTGCAGGAGTAGCGTTTTCAAAAAGTTGCGTTTCCCCCCCGTTTACATGGAGCTGGAGAAAAGTTCCACCTTGGGAGCCGTTTTCTGTGGCTCGGAGCCTCAATCATCTAAACAAACTCCAAAAATGCAACCAAACTGAAACGCTGTCGAGTAAACGGGGCTTCAGCAGCAAAATCGACTCACTTTGTCCCAAACTGAACTTTCAGATCTGTAAACTCCACCTTGCTGCAGCCCGGAGCTTCGCCTCATCGTTTGAATCATTTTGTGTTTTACAGTTTGTTTTTCCAGCCATTCCATTCTCTTTGGAGGTTTACGTCTCTGTTCCAGTTCCAGTTTCTCATGGTGTCCTTCATGAGTTAAATCCAGAAGGTGGATCTACTCTCTGCCAGAACGGGGAGACAGTTCTCTGAAGACGTTCTGGTCATGAGATTTCAAGGACGGAGACGATAAACTGCACCGAAATGTTTGAAACTTCTCCACATTATTCATGAAAAGTTAAAGTAGCTGTTTGTCAGCCACGCCATGAGGAAAAACACTTCGGTGTAAGAGGTGGGCGCTTCCAAAGCGGCGTTCCAGAAGAGAGTTATGTAACTCTGGACGCCGGGCGCTTCTAAGCTGGTTATTGGCACTTTTGCACATTCGTAGATAGTGAACTCGTACTTGATCCGACGTCACGTTGTTCATGTTTTCTCCGCTCGGCTGGCACTAAACAGCAAGTCTCTGCTTAACAGGAGCTACAGGAGGGACAGGAGAGACTGGACCTACAAAATAAATGTGTATTTATCGCCTTTATTTCTCTTAATGGACCAAATCTTAAAATCAGTCAGTTTTTCAGGCTGTCTGGACAACTGCAGGAATTTCTCTTTCATGACACACAAAATGCAAAAATGCTTTAAATGTTTATGGTAGCTTTATTGTTATGTTATTATCATTATTATTATTATTTATTATATTATTATTATTATTAATCTTCGATCCAGAATTCATTCATAACGGACTCCAGAGTTTTTCCGTCGATCTGTTTTTCTTAGGACTCTCAGAGTTTATCACATTAATTGTGATGAATTAATGTAGGGATAACTAAAGATTAATTTTTTAAATCTTGATCAATCACATAATTAGGCTTTGGCCTGTTTTTCAGTTTGAAAACAGTATTTTTAACACAGACACTGTATTAATTTTGAAAGGAAATCCAACAAGGTGTGAAAGGAAATTCTTTCTCTGTTTGATTCCCGATGGTCAGAAATCAGGGGCTACAGGAAGGAAGTCTGCATGCTGAAACTTCAATAATGACTTTAAATTAAACTTTTAAACTGGTGGTTTGGACTGATGGATGCTTTATGTTATCGGCTGAAAACTGCCTTTAAAGGGATACTTCAACATTTTGGCAAATTGCCCATTCAGCGCAGTTCCTTAGTCATTTCGAACAGCATACTTTTTTTGTGAGGGCGAGCTGTTGTTTATCCAGAGGTGAGTCGGGGAAGGTTTTCGGGACGGACACAATGGAAGTGGATGGTATTTTTGGTTCCCCCTCGTCAAACTCATCAAATACACAATCCAACAATCCCAAAACACTTTGGTGGACACGTTATAATCCGCACATTCACTACGCTGTGAAATATTAATGCAAATTACCAGATTGAGTTGTTTATGCGAAGATTGCTAAAACGGAACTACTTACTAAACATGGCGTCTGGGCGCAGTGATTTCGAATGAAAAAGTAGTTCCCAGTATTTGCTTCAATATCGTAACGCTACAATATTATTTGTTGGTGTTCCACAGCGTAGTGAATGTGTGGATTATAACGTGTCCACCAAAGTGTTTTGGGGTTGTTGGATTGTGTATTTGATGAGTTTGATGCGGGGAACCAAAAATACCATCCACTTCCATTGTGTCCGCCGCGAAGCCCTCCCCGACTCACCACAGAATAAACAATAGCTCACCCTCACAAATACAGCAAGTATGCTGTTCGAAATGATTAAGGAATTGCGCTAAATGGCCTAATTTGCTTAAGTTTCGTTTTGTCCGCCATTACTCTGCCAGATGCTTAGCGAGCAACAACTGAGCATATTGAGGATGGATCTTCCAGAAAGTAAGAAAAGACCGGCTTCTAGCACTGCCACAGCTCCAGCACAGACCCCACCCAGGCAAAAGAAACTTAAATTTTACTCGAGCGCTACTTAAAGAGTGAGGAAGGAGTTCCCCTCTTCCGTGCACGTACATGGACAAGCCACAGGTGCGAGTGTTTCACTAAGCTGCAGTTACGCCCAAGGCCTGCAGGGGTCGGTGTTTCGCATAAAACGTGCAAACTCTTAATGCACCTTTAAGTATGAAAAATATTTTAAAAAATCAAACCGAATCAAAGCCTTGAACAGAAGTTTACTCGATCACGCTTCATGAGTTTTGTCGGGTTTCAGTTACATCAGACTTTACTGGCGTTGTGTCGGTTTCTAATCTTCCAGTCTGTTCCCTTTGATTGATTATTTACATCACTGGACGACAGCGTCTGAAAAAAACCCTCACAACTTGTGATTTCTTCTTTTGACCCTTTTCCTTTGGTTCAAAGTAATTTTTACACCAGTTTCAAGTGTGAGATGACATTTTTCAGGGTGTTTAATGTGAACGAAATAGTATAAAGAGACATCCTTTAATAAATCATTTCAAAACCTCCTGCAGTTAATTTGAAATCTAGAAAAAGAGGGCATTCGAGGAACAAAAGCAATAAGCTTTTATTTATTCATCAAATCCAAATGAAATGTTCAATCAGTGAACAGTGACTGGGAGCAGCAGTAACAGATCTGATATGCTGATATAAAGTGTCTCCAGCGGAAGGTTTAAAGTCACCCAGCGTGACAATCCGCCCTCGACGCACTCGACACTGATCGAGTGTGAACTCTGTGTGAAGTGTGGTGTGTGTGTGTGTGTGTGTGAGCTTCAGGAGCAGCACAGCTGAACAAGTTGAGGGAAAGTCCTCTGATGAACAGCTGCTCCCAGTTTGTTTCCTTCAAAGTAAAAGCAGTGCAGATGTGACCAGGCTGTGTTCTCCTCAGGGATCGTGTCGCTGATCTCCCTGGTGATCCTGTCCTACGACCGCTACAGCACCCTGACGGTGTACAACAAGCGCTGGCCGGACTACCGGAAGCCGCTGCTGGCCGTCGGGGCTCCTGGCTCTACTCCCTGTTCTGGACGGTGCCCCCCCTGCTGGGCTGGAGCAGCTACGGCATCGAGGGGGCGGGGACCAGCTGCTCCGTGTCCTGGACGGTCCGGACGGTCCAGTCCCACGCCTACATCATCTGCCTCTTCATCTTCTGCCTGGGCCTGCCCGTCCTGGTGATGATCTACTGCTACGGCCGGCTGCTCTGGGCCGTCAAGCAGGTGCGTGTTCAGGTCTTCCTCCGTCCACCGTCGTTTGTGGTGAAAAACCGTTGAAGCTGAAGCGTCGCCAAACACCCCGAGACGGAGGCGAAACCCAAACTCATCGCTGTAGAACATAATGAAGAAACTGTGTTTCACATGTGGAGTGTGTGTGAGGCTGAAGAGCGTACAGGCGGGAGGATGTCGAATACATTTCCCTGAAGAAAAGGGTTCTGAGCCGCTGCAGTTAGAAATGAGCCGAGATGGTCTAACGCTGTGTTTTCAGAGGAGAACAGGCTTGTTGAATCCTCTTAATGAGCTGCTGTGAAGGGATTCCTGACCAACATCTCAGCTCTCCCTTTTAAGACTCAGCTGTTTGGAGGCGCACAGCAAAAAACCCACAGCTTCACGTGCACGTGCACGCTCACAGACATCTCATGCCTGTGGAGGGCTCAGTTCTCAGACTGATCAGTGCTTTGACGGCTGCCAGGTTGAAGGGATGGGATGGGGCGAAGCGGTGGCTGTTCTCTCTCAGAGAAGGTGAGGATGTTTCTGAAGCATCCAGAGAAATTAAAGCCAAACACATGTGCAATGGAACCACGGGGGGGGGGGCTACACCCACCAGCAGAAATGTCAGAGCCCGGCGGGGAGGCTGCTGCTCCCACAAACATCCTGACCTGTTCCGCTCTGAGAAAACCTCTGCCACAAAGGAAGCTTGATGTTTGAGACGAGGCTTTTGAACGTCAAGCTTCTGTCACTCAGAACCGAGAGAAGAGACATGAAGAAACACTCAGGTTCCCAAATATGATAACAATACAGCCCAACATTCAAATTCCTCTTCAGTTCTTTAAACGTTAAAGATAAAAGATGAAGAATAGTTAATATTGGCCGATCGTGGCCTCGGCCTCGCTGCAGGACGCCTGGCACGGCGTGGGGACGGCGTGGGGACGGCGAATGGCGACCTGCCAGTCACATTGCAGACCCCGACGCGCCTCACATCCATTTCAGGCGTCTGGCAGGCGACGGCGAGGGGAGCTGACAGATGACACGACGCCGCGGCGTCACATCAATGCAGTCCTCAACACGGCCGCAGCGAAGGTTGATAGAGGAATTTTCTGGCTAAATACATCAACAGTAAATGTCAGATTTGGTTGACAGTTGATAAATCAAGCAGATATCCATCAGAAAATAGTTACGGCTTCAGCCGGTGGACGAGAACGGCGCTCCGGGATGAGATCCGCTGCCATCGTGCTCATGTTCGCTCACTAAATCACAGGCGTCAGACTCACTCTGCTTCAGCAGGTTTGCAGTGTTCACTCAGGTCCAGCTGACGGTCTGGAAACTACAGGAACGGCGGCCTGGGGCTCAGTTCAGTGGTCTGTGTGTTACAGTGTCCAAAGATCCAATGAAGTGAGGAAAAACTTTGTGTTCTTGATTAAAAATCTTCTCTCATGTTTTAGGAGGAAAGATAAGGGAACATATTAAACACACAGAGGAAGAGGCTTCCGTTTATTTTGTGCTTCTCAGGACTCATTATGTAGATATTTGGACTGGGATTATTGATTTGACCCGTCAGCATGAATTCCTTCAAGTGGACCAATATGAGAGTGATAACATCAAAGAAAGTGGAAGGTTTCACTGAACAAAACCCTTTATGGAGCTGAAGTCCTCCATCGTTTTCAAAATGTTGCCGTGTAAACGCGAAAGCTTTCTGAAACGAAAACAAAACAAAACAAAAAAAAAAACGATGCATTCGACACGTTATCCTGTGAACGGGGTCTGGGGGGGGTGGAGGACCACAGACCGGTCCTCCACCCTGTTTTTCCTGGCCTGACTCCAGCCGGCCCGTATCGTCCCTTCAGGCTTGGGTTCTTGAAGGTTGCAGAGTTTGGGGAGCGTCTTGGGCCGGGAGAGATTTGGATCAGTTTATTCCTGGGATTACAGGGAGCTTCAGCAGCGGGGATTATCGCAGCTTTACCGCTCAGACGTAGTCTGAGCTGCTCGGCCATTGTCTTGTTGTGGAACCGTTGTAATCCACTGTTGTTAAAGCGACTCGGGCCGCAGACCGACCTCCTGGGAAGCAGTCAACAAGCGGCTTCTCCAGAGCGTCCTGCGATTAGAAATCCGTCTGTCTGGACCACAGTAGATGAACTGCTCTTTGTTTTGTGTCTCCTGCTGCCTCCTCTCCATGTCTCCAGTGGTTTAAGATGAAATGCAGTAGCAGTTTTGAACACAGTCGTGATACAGTCGGCGCCCCTCCAGGATGAAGAGGTGTCTTGTTTATTTGTATTTCGCTCCTCTGGATGAACGGAGCACTCAGCAGCAGCGGTGATTGACAGGCTGATCTTCTCACACAGCTTTACAAAGCATTTCCATCGGCGGAGAAAACACACGGCGCTGTAAAAGACTTTACAGGGAAGAAGCGGAAGAGTTTTATCAGTCCATATGAGCGAGATCTGCTTTCACCCTTTCACCACCATCTTGTTGCCACTGACAGTTTCTTATCTCTGCAAATTCAAAAGGGTACAGAAGGCGGGGAACCTCGGCATTCTGACTGGTTACAGAAAAAGATTTCGGTTCATTTCACTGATTTTTGCAGCAGAAAGTATCAACATGTTTCAAAAGCACTGAGTTTTTCAAAACTTCTACTCAGCCTCTCACAGAAGAAAACTCTAAAGTTCAGATTTAAAGGTTAGCGCTGTATCGATCCGGCGGTGTGTGTCCCCTCAGCTAAAACGAGTCTGACACCCCCTGCTCCACAGCCAGGAAATCTAAACAAAGGTTAAACTCCCACAGCCTTCATTTGTCATGTCCAGGAAGATTTGCTTGAAGAAATTGAAGAAAAAATTGCCCAATTACTCAGGATTAGAAGAGAAACTGAAAGGCATTTTGAGGATAAGGCCTCCCAGACACACTGAGCTCTCTGCAGACTCTAAAATAACCAGTTCTCCGAGAGGGAGATTTCATTTTCTGATTGCATCAAGAGGGAGCCAGACCAAGGGCTGTACATTACCCAGGCCGCAGAGAGCACTTTCTTTACATAAGACAAGTAATAAAACAAAAATGTGAAGGAGATCCGAGATATGAGGGAGCAAACACCTTCATCAAGATAAGAGGCTGGGACAATCGAAACGACGGCGCTCAGCTCACACACAGCCGCACCACACACACTTCACACGGAATGAGACGGGTCTTCTGGCACAGATATGTTTGTGAACAAGAGAAGGAAAAACTGTGGCTTGGATGTCTGGATGGATGTCAGCACTCAAAGACCTGTGGCCTCATTTATAAAACACGGCGTAGAAATCACACTGAAAGTCTACGTACGTTTCAGACAGGAAATTTAACAGAGAGTGAAACAGAAGTTTCCTCTATAGAAAGTGTTTCCCTGCTGCAGAGCTACAACTCCGTGTTTAGATATCAGCTCAGATTATTGATAGAACGTAGTTTGGGTTGTTTTGATCAGGATTTGATTGGTAGAGTGTCCAGGTGACATTCCCACCAGTCTTCAGGTCCTAACCTGGTTTATTCTGTAGATATTTACCTCCGCCAAGGAGGTTATGTAATCACATCGGTTTGTTGGTTTGTTGGTTGGTTGGTTTGTCAGCACCGCTCCGCTCCGATCACCCCCCGATCACAATTTTTATTATATATGGTGTTCTTCTTGTTGTTGGTGACTGATTTGACCTGTGGCGGAGGTCTGCGCTCTCTGAGTGCCAAATTCTAGTTCTGATCATGCAACAGTTTGTCGCAGGCGGACCGCCAAGCAACATGACATTTTATTAAATTAAAGAGAAGAGAAAACGTCGTCCTGTTAATACAACTAGAGCAACACATCATGTAGAGTAACACAGAAGCTTGTATTTTGGCAGGAAGCTGATGTTTTCTAATTTAAACGTTTAACTGAGGCCCC
Organism: Salarias fasciatus; assembly: GCF_902148845.1. Classification (NCBI taxonomy): domain Eukaryota; kingdom Metazoa; phylum Chordata; class Actinopteri; order Blenniiformes; family Blenniidae; genus Salarias; species Salarias fasciatus. Next base: position 29,256,386 of record NC_043760.1, on the reverse strand, counting down.
TGCTCTGTACGCTCAACAAGTCAAACCGGCAGAGAGCGCTCCAGCTGAGCAGGAACCTCGAGTCAGTCTGCCCAGAACAACAAGCCCAGGCTGCAGTTTGTGTTTTTAACATGTGGAGAACTTTGTGCTGCAAACCTCTGTTGTGTTTTTGGAGTTGTTCTAGTTTACACGGTGCCCAGACAAACTGAAAACTCAACTTTTTTTTAACAATGGATCCCAAAGTGGAACATTTTGAAAAGGCTCTGATTCTGTCTCCGTGGAAACGGGAGGAAAACAGAACTTTCTGGAAACACATGGGTTTCATGTCTGTGAAAAACACTGCTGCTGTGTATTTTCACCACAGTCGGGATCAGATCATGGATTCTCGGCACTCGGAGTTTGGTTCCACTGAAGAAGTGAAAGCAAAGCTGGATCATTGATACAGCGCCGATACCTGAATGTGTCAGGGGAAAAAACAAGGCAGTAAACTTTGAATTGATGAATTTATAATGAAGACAACGAAGAACGGTGTTCAGCCGGGAGGATATAAGACTAATGTGAGCGCTAGCATCACAAAGGATGGGACTCTTGCTTAGAAACACGAGAGCTTCTGAAACACTCATTTATCACGCCGCAGAGCAGATCGTCTGCAGGTCGATTGCTTTTTAAACTGATGAATATTCAGGTCAAGTTTCTGCAAGTACAGAAGAAATGATGAGAAAGTGTGGAGCTCTGAGGATCCCTGCTGAGAAGATTTTAATTCAGGTAAGTATGCGATGAGTGAAGCTCGGGCTGAGATTAAAGCAGAGCCACCTGTCCATGAAGACATCCACAGAGTTGTTGGGAGAACTCTAATTGGATTAGGATTACTCTGCAGTTTGATGAATCACCAAGGGAACCCTGGGGAAAGTTAATCCTCACAGCTAAATAAGTAGGAAAATGTGATGCTGTCCACGCCGTTGAGATTGTCCTTCATAATTTGATTGTTGGCTGATTGGTAATGGAATTTGCATGACTAAAGGAGGACGTGGCTTTATGCAGCTGTGGCGTAATGCATTTAAGACATTCCGTTACTGATATTGGCTCCGATCTTTTTAAGAACCAGACTGGCAAAGCCGTTAGATTACTGTACAAAATACTCACATTAAGAATGTTCTTTAGCAAAGACAAGTTAAGTGAAGACAAACCAGACTCTGCTCTTGTTTCCTGTCAGGGTTGGGTCGATTTAGGCGTTTTTATGCCTTTTTGGCTCCTTGATTGAGAACAACCAGTGAAATCAGTGATCCATCTGGTAAACGGCCTGATCTGGTTCAGACTCGCAGGAATCAACAGTCCATCGGGGACACACACACACACACACACACACACACACACACACACACAACCACACACCACAGACGAAGCATACACATTCACAATCACTTTCACATGTACAGGCAATTTAGAGACACCAATTAACCCCAAACACATGTTTACGGACTGTGGGAGGATCCAGAGAAAATCCATTTATGCGGCTGCAGCTGATTTTTCAGGGCAGTTCAGACCCAGCAGCACTTCTGAGGCACGGAACGCAGAAACAGAACACTTACATGTGAAGCTGCTGTAGATGTCGTGTGTTGTTTATCTGCAGGGTGCAATTTATGGAAACAATAGAGAAGGAGCAATTCTTGCGAGAGTCGCCTCGCACTCTGCTGAATTTGTAGCCTGCAGACAATTTCCGCTGCCTGGATGAAATCTTCCATCCTTTTTGTCTTTAATCTCCCTTCCCATTGTGCTGTTTTCACCAGCCGTCCTTGGTTTGGGGACCTGGATGGGCGTCGTGGCAGGGAGCTGACCCCGGCCTCTCCGCCGTCAGCTCGCTGCAGCGCCGTCCGTACAGGAAACTCAGCAGCCGGGAGCCTCGGCGTGCTCGGGTTTCATTGTTTTCTCTGCATTTTCACCCAGCGCTGCGGGGAAAAGCTCATACACACGAGCATGCACAAAGAAACGAGATGTTTCCAACGCCATCCAGACCGCAGCCAGTCAGGGAAGAGAAAGCTCGCTATTCAGAGACATGAAATGTATTCACGACAACGCATTGTTGAAGAACTGCCTCAATGAGAAGGTTTACTGGATGAAAGGAAGAGAGAAGAAACGTACCAGAACCACCAGGCTGTATCGTTTGACATGGGAAAGGATTAAGAAGTGGTTAATAAGTCTCATTTTATGAGGGAAACATGCTGTTTTAGAACTGAGTGTTGAATAAAGCTGCAGTCTGTGGCTGCGTTGGTAAAGCAGCTCATCTCAGACTGGCCTGTTGCACAAAACACAAACCAGACATAAAGGGGTTGTCTGGGTTAATTTGCCAGTTCGAGTTATTAAATTTACCATATAAACTAGTTCTTTACTTTTGTAATCATAGCATATGTGATTTCACTTTTACAATCAATTTATCGTTGCTTTTAGTTTTACACAAGATATAATTCTCAATTTTAGACCACATGGTTGTCAAATATAGACTGTGTGGCAAATTTTTCTTTGAGATTTTCTATATTGTCTTGACGCTGTGGTGTAAATGGGGCCTAAAACAATCACAGCTGACTTTACAGCACACTTTCACCTGGTTTGGTTTGCGATAAATCGTGGTAATTGTGGTAAATTCCTTCAAAAGAAACTATTCAAACAGTGTAAAGGAGTCACACAATCTGCCACAAGCAGATTCTTGGCAGCTATTTTCAGCGGTGACAACTTTAAACAACATGAGGACGAGTGACAGTGAGCCAGGCATCCTGATGGAGCGAGGCACCTGTGTCTGATGTTTCCCTCCTGTTTGAGAGTAAAATATGTGCCTCATGCTCTGTGTGTGTCAGAGAGGTGTTTTCACTGTTTTCACAACACCGGGAAGCATTCTGAGGTCTTTTTCATGAACTCCCTGGACAATATGGAGTCATGGATTTTGTTTCCATGCATTTGCAAAGTTCTTGAATCGTGTCTGAATCCAGTTTGTTCGAAAATCCATTGTTCTAACGACTAACCTGCTGTGAAGTTTCACATGCAGATGTAATGTTGTTTCTGTCGTTCGACCCGCAAAGGGAAAAATGAACAGACCAGAGGACAGGCGTTGTTTCCCATTCAGAAACAAACAGCAGCTTGTTTGTCATAACCGTTTGTTGAGTTTCTTTCATTTTCTGAAGTCTTCATTTCAGAGCTGGGTTTCACGTCTGAAGGTTCGGTGAATCATCTCTCTGTCCTCAGGATGTCAAACCCATCGTGCTTCCATCAGTCAGACTCATGCAGTAATAATGGGCTTTACATAAGCGCTTCTGAACCATGTCTTGTTCTTTCACCTGTTCTATAATGTTTCATTATAAAGCAGAAAAAAATAAAGGTTGCCGTTATTGTCATTCATTTTCCTGAGGAGCCATTAGAAGGACTGGAGGCTGAGCCACAAGATGAAACCAGATCCATTAAATTCTGACGTCTAAAGAGAAGCAGAATGTGACCATAATGGTTTGATAAGCTGCACTTGTAGCTCTGTAATTGTGAGCTTATTGCATTTCTTTCCATATTTTGCCTGGTAATTGTGCCGTTGTCTTTTTCAAAATGCTGCTGTCTAAAAGCAAGCGTTTTCTAAAATGAAAACAGAAAATATTTCCATTTGATCGTGTTCATTCAAATTAAGCCTTAGTAATGAATATGTGTTTTACTGAGACAACTGAATGCTCTGTCTCTCTCATAGCGTTCATTTCGTGTCTCACATTGGGAACGCCTTCAGCGTAACGTCATCAGAACCTCCGACTGCATCCTGCCAGCCGTCCCTGGCTGGAGTCAAGCAGTAGTGCTGACTCTTCCTGCCATTCTAAAACCTCTTCTCGCTAACAGCAAAAGTTCCAAACTCTCTCACTTGAGCTAGCTGTTTCACTGGGACCTAGCTTAACCTTCCACAAACGCGAGCGAAAGACTCGGTCGCTGGGCGCTGGGATCTCGGTCTGATCCAGAAGCCGAGTGGTTCTGCTGAGACGGGTCTGTCTCCAACCAGTAGTCTGAGCTGCTAGCTGGTGCAAATAGCAATATTTTCATCAGCTAGCTAAAACCAAAGTGGTAACACTCCATGGCAGCAATACCTCTCCTGAGAAGCAGTAATTCTCGACATTAGCTTCACCAGCTAGCACCAACTGAGAGTCCATACTCCCACTGTAAACCCCTGGAAGTCGCAACATTCACAGCCTGGTCCCGCTATCCACACGCCTAGCCAGGTTAGCGTTAGCCAGTACAGTGGAAGTCAGCGTCGCAGCTGCAGGTGAGCATGGCTAAAACATCGCTGTCCTCCCCGGGGTGCATTCTCCTACACAGTGCAGAACGCTTCCAGTCCAGCCTTACAGAGAAGCCATACAGAGCGGCCCAGGCTGGTAACGCCACCTCCCTCCTGATGGCTGAACAAGCTGAGCTGGAGGAAGAAATGATGGCCGCACCAGACCCAGACCCGCCGCCACACATCAGTCTCAAGGGGGGCATATCAAATGTATGGGGGAGAGGCACAATTATTATATTACCCATAAAATGTATTTGCACAGCACTGATGCTTAACATAATAAACAGCACATCCAGCAACAACTTACATCAGGCTTCATTATTTCAAAAACACACACGCACACACACACTTTGAACCTACTTTGAGTGGAGGCAGCGCTGTCCTCTGGTCAGTACAGAGGGAGGAGGCGTTTCTCCCGGCTTAACCTCCTCATCAGTGCATCCTTCCACTCAGACTTGAACTTGTGTACGTATATCCATTTTGTACATAGCAAAAACTCTCTTGCCGATTCATAAAAAATGTGCGGCAACTTGCGCGTCAACACTGACGTAGGCTCCCTACGTAATGTACGTAGACTAGCCGACAATTCCGATAATTTAAGAAAATGAAAACCACACTTGTTCCTTTACATTTTTTAATGTCTTTGTGGAATGCATCATTAGTTTTTAATAGTAATATTTTTTTTTTAAAAAAAAGAGAGAAATCTGGGCCTCCAGTAGGGGGGGGGGGGGGGGGGGGGGTCAGAACACTGACACTTATTTTCACATCTCAACATACCTACCACACTGAAAATATCTTTGGTTCGCCTTTCAGGGGACAAATTACGTCTATATAGTCCTGTTTGGTCTGACATTGAGCCTGAAATTGTTTGTGCAATGCGCAGAGACGACTGTAGGATCCGTTAGGGGGGGGCGGAGACTCCAGGTCGTCATCCCAACAGGAGGCAGCAGATCACACAAGGCTACACTGTTGAATCTGGATTCAAATTAAACCTAGAAAAGAGTGTTTATCTTGCTGTTCAGAAAATCACTTTCGTAAGCCAATTTGCAGACTCAGCTCAGGCCAGAGGGAGACTGACTGGAGAAAGGCTACAGGTGCTAAAAGACTGTTTGGCCCTTTTTCTAAGGGGGAATTTTGTGTCTGTCAGGCTTTGGCAACATTTGTTGGGACTAATGGCCTCAGCACGGTGGTGCCAATAGGACGCCTACATATGAAGGGAATGCTTCGTTGGGTGGCTTCTCACAAGCTCGACCTACGCCGTCATGGCTCACGCAAGGTGAGAGTCACTGTGACATTCACAGCAGCATTAATCCCACGGAGAAGCTTGGGCTTCCTCACACAGGGAGTGCCAGTGGGAGTTAATACATGCAGGGTGGTCACAACAGACGCCTCCCTAGTGGGCTTGGGTGGTGGGTTTGAAGAGCAGTAAATGGGACGTGGGCTCTTGATATGCGCTCGTCCCACATAAATCGTCTGGAGTTGCTGGTGGTCTGCGGTCTTTTATAGTTACACAGACCGGCACACAAACTGATCTTGACCAGCAGACACTTCCTGTCCCTGAAGGCCACTCATGTGCCGGCGATAATGAACTGTGGAGCAGATGGCCTGTCCAGGGGAAACTCCCTCTATGCAGAATGGAGGCTTTACTATGATTCTCATAGCTCCTTGCTGGCCGGCGAAGCACTGGCTGGTGGTGATAACTCAGCTTCTGCATCGGGACATCAGGAGCCTTGGTCCCCGCCGACCCGGAGGGACCTGAGAAATATTGAATCCCCACTTGAAGAGTCTGGCTCTGTGGGCTTGGTCTGTGAGAGGTTGAACCTGAGAACTGTGTCTTCCTCTGAGTGTACCTGAAGCCATTCAGAATGCCAGGGCCCCTTTTTGAGAGAAAATGGTGTATTTTTGAGAAATGGTGCTCAGACTCACAAGTTCCCTTCCAGTGTTCTGTGACTGGGATCTTGTCTTTCTTACAAGACATGGTGGACAAAAGAAAAACTTTCTGCCTGTCATATTGGCTTCGAGGGGAAGACGGCAGGTCAGCAACCTTTGATCTGCTGCTTTATGTAGGGTGCATGCCGTGAGCTCCCGGTGTGCAAATCACTAGCACCATCCTGGGACCTTCCCTTGGTGCCGACTCACCTTTTGAACCCCTTGGACAGGTAGACTTGAACATAGTAGCCCTGAAGACTACAGCCTTAACGGGCGGGTGAGAACGAAGTTCTCCTCAGGGAATGCGAGAGTGACTTTACAGCCTAACCCAGCATTCATGCCTAAGGTGTTGGGATCATGTTGACCTGGTGTCCTCCACCCCGCCGCCATTCTCCTCAGATGAGCAGAAGTGGCCTTAAGGATCTATATAGGCAGGGTGAAAAGTTGTAAGAAAAACTTTTTTGTGCTGAGCCGTCTGGGGAAGCCGGTCTCAAAACAACGGATTTCTCAATGGATTGTTGGGACTATTGTTTCGGCTTATAGTGCCAAGGGACTGCGGCCCCCAGAGGGACCGTGTGCACACTCTACCAGAGGTCTCGCCACTCCGTGGGCCCTTTCCAGAGGGATCTCCATTGAGTTGATTTGTCGCACTTTCGCCAGATTTTACAGGCTTGATGCTACGTCTCCAACATTAGCCCATTCTGCGTTCAGTCTGGCCCAGTGAATCTGGATTCTCGTCACTTGTTACCTCGTAACATCTGCACAGCGATCCAGGAGTCAGGATTTCCCAATGTGAGACACGAAACGAATGCTGTGAAAGACTACTGTAGGTTACTTGCGTAACCCCGGTTCTCTGTGTAGCATGAGTATCTCACCAGACCCTCCTTTCTTGCTCATTCTCATACTGTTACCTTCAGTTACTAATGGCCACGGTGACGATGCATTTAATTCAGAATTAAATACTCCAAATTACATCAAATTAAAGTTTCCTCCATGTTACATGGATATTGTCCTGCTTTAGGTGGTAGGGGATGTTTTTGTCGTTGATTGGATTTTCCTCCCTCTTCCTCCACAGGTGGGGAAAATCCGTAAGACTGCGGCCAGGAAGCGAGAGTACCACATCCTGTTCATGGTCCTGACCACGGCGGCGTGCTACCTGCTGTGCTGGATGCCTTACGGCGTGGTGGCCATGATGGCCACGTTCGGCCCGCCCAACATCATCAGCCCCGTGGCCAGCGTGGTTCCGTCGCTGCTGGCCAAGAGCAGCACCGTCATCAACCCTCTCATCCTACATCCTCATGAACAAGCAGGTCGGTCCCCTCGCCGCCGCCGTCCCACGACACGATCGCAATCATCACAAGACACGTCACATATACAACTGCTTTATTTACACTGTAAAAAAAGGACAAGTTACAACAACTGAAATCATACAAATGCTCTATTTAAACACCCATTCAAGTGTAATTAGAAGAGAATTCACCGAAAAGTAGAAATCAACAACACCCTAAGGCTGCTAGGAGTGAGAGACAAAATTCACCCTCAAACACAAACGTCTCTTTTTCTCTCCCCCCCCCCCCAAATAGAAGACTGCCGGAAAACGCAGGATGGTCACATCGGAAAAAAGACTCAATGTTTAACAATCCTTCAGAGGCAGTGCGGTGGAGAAACGTTCCCACAACCCTGAATGAAAGCAGGACATAAAAAAACAGGCCTCCGGAGGAAGGCGCTCGAGAGCCCGGCTGAGAGGGGCAAGAGTTAATGACCAAACATGTTTCCTCATTTCACTACATTAACATCAGGGCTAATGTCAACTTTCAGAACAACGTCTTCTAATTAATACTGGCAACAAAGCAGTCCCCTAAAAAGTGGAGGAAATGTAATTAAATTTGACCTTCAGCATCAGAAGTTCCGCCGCCGCTCTGACTCCTCGTCCCGCAATTAACCCGCACAACTGGGACGCAATTAAAGATGGAAATTGGCACAATAGCAAGACGCAGAGATGAAGTTGCCAGAAGGCGTTGCACTGGATAAAGTGCTGATAGCTGCAGCAGTGCTGGACGTGATTCATCGGCATGCAGTGAACTCTGGAAAACACCACTTCTTAAAGGAACTCCAGCTGCACCGCGTCCGCCTGCAGTATAAACCACGACGCTTTCAGGCGGCGGCGCCGCACAGCACGCACACACAGACTAAGTACTAGCCCTGATCCTGATTTGCATGGGAAACTGAAGGTTGTTAGAAATGTACAAGTAGAGACGGTGTCCCGGCGTTCGCACCTTCGTGTGCTACAATCACAACCACGAAAACACACGACCACCGACGGCACGGCCGAAAAACCGCATGATTCACACACACACGGAAATCTCCTCAAGCTTCTTAAACACCTAAAGTCTCGGGTGCAGTCTTCTGCTGACTTTCCTGGGGTCAGAATTTATTGCGTTGCTGGGGCCGGGTATCAAACCTCTGCATTTTTTTATTTTTAATCAATATGCGGAGCAAAAACGTAGGCGAGCACTGAGTGACAGGAAACATCAAGCAGGGCGGCGTCAGACAAGCTTCCAATTAACACGAGACCATTCGTCAAGCGTTTCCAGTGATTCACTCCCATCATCGCCAGTAGAGCGTTGTCATATCTCACTGTGGAAAATGCTTTGGGGGGCAATAAAGGGAAGATCACATCAATGTGATGAAGCACCTTTGTCGTGCAAGTAATTCATTGAATTAGTCATGTCATCTGTTTTAATCGTGCTCAGAGACATTTTCTCAACCGAAATTCAGCTTTACAGTGGTTTCGACACTTTAACATAAAACACAAGCAGGACGTGCACCAATGGAGAAACCGGAGTTTTCACAGTGTTTGGATTTGCAGATTTCTTCTGATACCCAGCCGCAGTCAACCCCCAGAATCACCCGCATCCTACCGCACGACTCCTGCAGAGCCTTCAAACGGCTCCGCGATGCCTCCCGCATCATTACCAAACCACCACCAATGGCACGAGCACATTTTATAGAAGAGCACAATGAGCGATTGCTCCCCCCCTGACTGCATGGGGGAAATGACAACCTGCCCATGTTGTTCACACTGACTGAATGCCTCCGGAGCTTTCTGCAGCTATGGCACAGGCTCACTGTAAACACACAATCATCCCGCCTGGAGACGAGCAGAGCCCAGGATATCGCCGTCTGAATCCCTCTCTCATCGTCGTCTACACTGCCGAGCTGCAGGACCGCTTCAAACTCATATGAGAGGCTTCAGAAAGTATGAGACACTTATAGATGTAGGGAATCTACTTCATGAAGGCAAAAGAAAAGAACAAAAAAAGAAAGAAACCCTGCAATATGCTGTACATGAGCGAACCACAGCGCAACACGCAACGGTGAGAATACATTCAATCGTTAACCGACCATCAGAAACTAGGAAAGTGGGGGGGGGGGGGACCAGGGGGCTGGTGATCACTGAGCAGGCTGACGATCCCCTGATGTGCATCAGCTGCTCCGCCGCCACATGTACTGCATGTGCGTGAGGAGTCGACAAGGCAACCCGAGGGGAGGCACAGGGTTACGGCTGCTCCGAGCACCTGGCTGTTCCGCACATCCCGCCTCGGCCCCCTCCGCCCCGACCGGCGGTCGTCCGCACAGTCGTTCAGTATTCAGTAGTGGAACTAATCCCTCAGGACGACACGAGACACGGCGTCTGATTTCACAGGACGATACGCGGCGGCGTCTGGACGCCGTGACCGCCGCACTCTGTCAGGTCCTCCCGCTTCGTGTGATTGTGTGACTATATTGAGACATTCAGCATGGATGACTTATTTATTCACAACAACCCTTTGGACCAGTAAGTAGAAATGTAAAAAAAACAAAACAAAACAAACAAGAAAGACCCCCCTCCCCCCCCCACCATTATAAACAGTGGAAAACCACTCCTACTACTGCAAAACGGAGATTTACTGAGTCAAAACACACCCGGTATTTCAAAAATTCACTTGTCTACCTGGAGTTGCTACGCTAGTCAGCTCCACAGCTAACGCGGCTCAGCTAAAGCAGAAAAATGTCCCAAAGTCAGCTTCATCTCAGAGAACTCCTCTCCGTCTCTGCTCAAGTAAACCTTCTTTATTGAAGACCAGGTCTGTCGGAAACCTCGGCGCTGATCCCTCCCTGGAGGGCTATGGCTTATGCTCTTGGTGGATCTAATTTCAAACTCGTAAGCTCCGGCCTCCTCGCCCGCCGCGGCTTTATTGCATCTCTCCCGTGGTCAGCCAGGAAAGGCCAGAGCGTCGGTCTGCGCCGGGGCGGCTCAGAGGGTCAGCCCTCATATCTCAGACGTCGCAGTCGACGGCGCTGAAGCCGGGCAGCGTGACGCGGCCCTTCCTGCGGAGGTCGCTCTCGGGGCCCGTGTTGATCCGCTGGACCAGGCTCTTCTCGAACAGCAGGGGGTGGTAGGCGCCCAGGGTGCAGGCGGCGTCGTAGTAGCGCTCGTGGTAGTGGCACAGGTCCGTCTGCCTCATGGAGGGGATGTACTCGTACACGTGCACCTGCTCGCACAGCGCCATCATCACCATGATACCTGCAGAGAGAGAGAGAGAGAGAGAGAGAGAGAGAGAGCGTCAGTTGGCCTGCAGCTGACCCTCTAACACACACACACACACACTTTAACACCTGAAGTCACCGGCGCAGACTCATTGACGGGCTTCAGCGCGGGAGGAGAAGCCCGTTTCAGGCAGTTGCACTGGATGAAGGAGTGTTTCATCATGTTAACGGAGTATCTCAAAGCTTTCAGCAGACTGGAATTCAGATGAACTACTGGCCAAACTCCTATTTATTCTCTCCAAACATGCAGCAGCTGGTTTTATTCTTCTTGTCTTAATAAAAGTGAGAGAGGGATCTCTTGAAATTCCATCGAGCGTTTATCAAATTCAGCGTGTGAGGAGTGTCTTCTGCTCGCGTTAGAGCGGGACAGAGAGACGGCCTCACTCCGTCTCACTGGCCTGTTTGGGGGAAACATGCAAACTCCCTCAACCACAGTCCAACCAGGGACGTTCCCGCAAAGAGCACGGACAAGTCAATGCTGCTGTGAATTCTGGGTAAAGGGGAGGCTTGTTTCCCACGGCGGCCTCAGAGTCGGGGGGAGTTTGCAGAAACACGCAGAATGAAGCAGCGACAGGAGTTTCAAGGACGTTTCACACAGGTTTGTGTGAAAACAGACGTCTTCATCATCTGTACCGATAAGCTGTCATATGGTCAGAACGACAGCTGGAAGTGTTCAGCTCAGACGTGGAGCATGAGGAGGTGAATCTGGAGGGAATGAAGAGACCTCGGTTTGCAGAACACCTTCCAGGAAGGTCTCCACGCCGACATGCTGAACACATGCCGCTCCGACATTCACACCTGAAACACTCGTGACCGACACCAGCAGTCGATCTGAAGGCGCAGGCGCGATTAAACCGGAGGTGTGAACGCGGCGTTCATTTGAGCCGACAATAAAAGAGCAAGCGTCTTCCTGAGCTGGAGCAGAAAAGAACCGAGCTGAATTCATAATATATGAAGAGCGCGCCGCTGGATATCTTTCAAACACTGTGAAATGCAGCCGGCGAAAAGTGCAGCAGGTTCACACACACACACACACACACACATGCGCGCTCTGCACATTCCTGCTGATTCCTGTTTATCACGTTCTCCTCGCCGTTTGTTATCCTGCTCGCTTCTCCAGCAGGAGAGACTCGCTGTGACGGACGGCGTTTCATGATGTGAAGGCGGCCAATAGGAAGGCTCTGCAGATGTCTCAATGTCCACGGCTGCGGCTCCTCGCATTTAGTCTGTAACTGTTCAGAGTGCATGAAAACTTTTTTTCCCCATTCGATTTGCTGTCGGTTCTCCTCCCCGACGGCCAGTCGGCGCTGTTCAGGTAATCCTTGGAGACGCTCTCTGACCGTCCGTCTCCCCGTCTCAGTTCTACAGGTGCTTCCTCGTCCTGTTCCACTGCAGCCGCCTGTCGCCGGACAACGGGAACACCTCCATGCCCTCCAAGACCACCGTCATCCACCTCAACCGCCGCATCCACAGCAACGCCGTGGCCTGCACCGCCCACATCTCCACGGACGTGCTCAACCCGTGCTCCAGCACGCCCGGCACCAAGCACACCAACCCGCCCGAGGCCACGCCCTGACCCCCGACCCCGACCCCAGTGACTGAGCTCCACGGCGTTCAGGAAGTACTCGTCCGTTCAGTCGGGATTCCTCCAGACGGCCAACACATCTCCTCTAAAGCCAAACATTAAAACATTATTTTTATAAATTCACTTGATAGTTTTATTATCGACCCAGCACTTTCCTTCTCGTCCAGTGCATTGAAGACAGGGTGAACTGTATTTGTGGAGAAGTGTCTGGAAATGTATCGTCTGAACTGAACATGGAGGAAAAGGCTTTCAGGAAACAAACTCTTTATTTTCTCGACCAGATCTCAAACCGAATTTCAATAATTAGAGGTGACAACTAAAAAAGAAAAACTCCCGTTATGTTGTGTCACGTTTGGGTTCAGTGGACAGTAGCGTCATCCCACACACACACACACACACACACACACACACTGGAGAGTTTCCACAAACTCAACTACCTCTAATCTGGGATTAAGATGAGAAGGATTGGGCCTAATTACCCAAACTCTTCTGATTAAATTAGAGATAATGTTTTATCTGATTAGGGAAATAAATGTCCTGAAGCTCGGGCAGCGTGAGGGGAAGCTGAGAAAGTGTGTATGTGTGTGTGTGTGTGTGTGTGTGTGTGTCATGCATGCTGTGTTCCGCCCAGCCATCGACCGCTGGACGGGCTTCATGCAGATTTCCTGCTCCGGCAGCAGCAGTATTCCCGAGCGCCGCCGCCCGGCCCATCGACCCCGTCCGGACTCCGCGGGGAATCGATGAGCCGCTGTCAGGAGGCAGATAATAGACGCTGGAGCGGTTATTAAGGCGGCCTCGACGCCACGCAGCTGCAAACCGCTGCCTGAACCAGAGAACCCTGAGAAATGAGTCCCTCCAGGTTTTCGCCTGTGTCCAACAGCCGAAGTGAAACGAAAGATTTCATGCAAATTCAAGTAGTTCCGCTGCGCTGCGTTTAAGCTCCAGTCAGCCTCCTCAGACCCTCGTCCTCCGCCGAGCCCGGCGGTCTCCAGGTTCACCCAGTGCCTCTGCTTCGCTGCTGTTCAGTCGTCATCGTGCCATAAAGCGTCCCGGGTCTGTGCTTGGATCAGTGGTTTGGTGGATCGATGTCGTCGTTTAACTCCAGCCCCCCCCCGGCCTCCGCTCGGACTGTAAATACTGAACTCTGACCCTGTATAAAGTTTGCCTCGGTCTGCATGTAGCCATCCGATCGGTGAGTCCATGTAGTTTCATGTTCTTTCTTTGCATGTATTGCTGCACATTCACTTTTAAATGAGATGCGAGCGGAAAACGGACAGAGGGACGGACCGCCGCTCCGGGCTGACTGGGCTGGACTACACAGACTGCTGAAAGGCTCCGGTGCCGAGCCTGAGGGCCGGCCGGGCGAGCGTCCGAGCCGGTCCAGCTGCCAGAGGCCGACTCTGCAACGATCAGTGTTCATTGGGTGTTTTACTGTTCGACTCAGTGGTTTTAATAAATATTCTTGCTGTTGAAAGACGTGTCGAGAAGCTGTGCATGTGTGTGACCTTTGAACCCTGATAACAGGCATCTCGTCAACACGAAGAGGAGCGCCGTCCCAGCGAGGCGCGGGCCTCAACAGTCACACCGCAGGAAGGGAGCCGTGTCCAGCGCCTGTCCTCTGCTGAGGCGAGGCTCTCGGAGCAGAACCGGGACGGCGGCTCTGGATCCGATCCGTCTGCATTCGCCTGACATTCGTCCCCAGAGCAACGGCTGCTCAGATAGATTAGCCAGATAACGGCGGGCGGGCCGCTATAATGACAGACGATAAGGTCAAACGGCGGCGCACTCAGCCCAGGCTGCAAACATGAGGCCCGGGGGCCAAAACCGGCCCGTCGGAGGCTCCAGTCCGGCCACGCCCCCAAGCAAACCGTCAGAATCACAAGAAAACATGGATTTTTCCTAAAAGCAGTGGGCAGAACACAGCGCCGAGTCCCGAGCTGAGATATATAGAAAACCGGCCTCAAAGCCACGAGGCTGGAGAAACATGCACAGTGTCACGGCTCCAGGGGAGTTCAGGACGTCTCACTGTATTCTGAAGCAGAAGGTTTCAGTAGAATAGACTTTAAGTTGAGATCGCAGCCATTTTCAGCGGCAATTGTTTGGCTTCGTGAAAATACAGCATTAGTCATCGTCTGTGTCACTAGGAAAAAAAAAACTAAAGTAGCTGGAGTTGTGTGTTTTTGCAGGTATTGATGCGTCTTCATCCTGGTGAAAGCTCCTCCAGCAGCCCCGTCGTCCCCGCCCGTCTCTCTCTGCGTCGCCATAACTACTCTGAGCCGATGTTGTTGTGAAAAGCGCAGAACGCCAGCCCGGACGCCAAAACGGCCAGCTTATTGACATGCTGGAGAGCGCCTCAGATGGCTGCGGCCCGTCCCCCCGCAGAGCGGCTCTGCAGCGGCTCCGCATGCTGATAATGCCGCCGAAGAAAAACCCATCAGGTCCTCGCTTTGTGCACGTGTGTGTGTGTGTGTGTGTGTGTGTGTGTGTGTGTGTGTGTGTGTGTGTACGTTTGCATACATCTGCTCTGCGAGAAGCAGTGAAATATGAAGATAAGAGAACAAAGCAGCTGTAGCTCTGCATGCATGAAATGTATACATGTATGAGTGTGTGTGTGTGTGTGTGTGTGTGTGTTTTCTCACCTATGAATCCAGACGAGGGCGGGTTGGGCTGGATGCTCTCCTGAGTGTTGCCCTGAATCACGTCCCACAGGCGCCACACGTAGCCGGGGTGGAGGATGTAGAAGGGCTGGTCGGGGTTCCGCCGGCGGTGCTCCACGTACGGACCGAACAGGTTGTAGTCGGGACTCTCGTACCACTGACCGGGGGGAAGAACACCAGAGACGGACAGGGTCAGTCTCTCTTCAGGAACACAGACAGGAAGACGTTCCCTCTGAGGCGAAGCAGCAGATTCAGCCCCGGACAATGGAGACAATCGGCAGGCGGGAAGAGCCGAGATGGAGGCTGGAGGCCGACAATGGACGCAAAGAAAAGAGGTCAGCTGATAATTTAGGATTCTCATGATGAGCTACATTAGAGCGTGTATGTGCATTCTGCTCAATGTACCGCGTGTGTGTGTGTGTGTGTGTGTCAGAACCTGAACTCACTGACCGTAATTTGCTGCTTCTCCATAATAAAGGAAGAAAACACCGGGCCGTCGACGTGAGCCCGTCTGAATTATGAATGACTTTGATTTTCAAACGCAGCACTAATTATTTGCATTATATAGCAGGAGTTCAGAGACGGACGGCGTGTTTTCCACGGACCGCCGCACCGAGGGCGAGCCGGCGGTTTACGGTGCGGCGGAGAAATGATTCCACTGATTGACAAACAGGAGAGCAGTGAGGTGTGTGTTCTATATATGGTAAAATAACAACCTTCAGATGTAAGCTTCAGGGTTCTTCTTTGCTGTGTTTAAATAATGAACGTTCCCTTTTGACTGCTTTCCTCGTTAGAATTTCTTAGAAAAACAAAATGTTCTGATGCTTCTGGTAACACTTATCTCAGTTTCCAAACATGGAAAATAAAGTCTGCAAATTCTCTATGTATAAGTGCTGTCAATGCAAAATTTGTATATAATTAATCACAAATCTGACCATAATTAAATGCGATTAATCACATTATTTGTGAACTTGTAATCAACACACAAAATCACTAATTAAATACACGAAAATGTCTTTCTGTGAGTCTTAACTGAACTGAAGCAGTTTCTCATCAGAAAACACTAACGCAGGATTTGAACCATCCAGCATGTTAAAGCTGAGCTGCTCAAGGGAAGCCAGTCCCGGGTTCTCTCTGGGCGTGGAACAGTCCAGAACGTCGACGCCTCAGGAGGACGTCTGGAACATTTTCAGATTCTGATCCTCATGATTCAGCTGGACTGAACAGGAGGAGAAACAGGAAAATCACTTTTCTGACCACTTCAGACTAGAAACCCGTCCTCAGAGTTTTATTTTCAGATACTCGGTGTCTCATGCAGGATGTGGTAAATAATGAGGAAAGGCTCAGAATGAGTTGTCCAGCAGGACGGAGCCGTCTCTCTGGGACGAGGCTGAAGACTCGAGTGGTTCATGCTGAAAAGCAAACATCCCCTCTGTTTACTCTCATTTCATTTATTCCTCCCCGGCGTCTTCATGAAGCCGGAAACTTCCTCTTATTCTCACCACATGCAGAGACGAGACTCTGCCGGTGCTGAGAGTCTCGCCTGAGCTTCGGTTCCGACGCTGGTAGGAAACTGACAGAATGAGTCGGGGACGATTCAATAACGAGCCTATTGAATCTAAATCATGAAGACCTGCTGCAGGAGAATCCATTTTAATTGCAAACCTGATCACACAACGCTATGATTTTATTGATTGAGGCCGAAGTGCGTTCCCTGAATAGCAATTATAAAGCAGCCGAGGAGGAAGGAGGTGGAGACGAGGAGGGCGGAGGCAGGACGCAAGGAAAAAAAAACCACACGCTTCACCGACGAGCAAACCTGAACGAGAGTCTTTCAAGGACGGGCGGAAGCCACCGGTCCTCCAGACGCACCTTGAGCAGGTTCAGGGTGTAGGGCGCGGGATCCCAGGCCACCAGGGTCACGTTCTTATAGATGGAGCTGGTGTTGAATCGATACGTGGGATTGGCCAAAATCTGCAGGGAGACATGAGAGGAGAAAAATCAATTCAGCGAGCAGCGGCGGGCGGCGAGCGGCGAGCTATCAGTCCAGTAAAAAACTCTCCAGTGAGTTCAGCTCCTGTAACGCCGGGCACCACGCCGCCCCGCGTTTAATCAGAGGCGACAGCGGCCATGATGGACATCCACACGCCAGAATAACAATGTCCTCCAGAGACCAGAACATCAGGAGTCCGCTTCTCATTCCGGTGGCGTTCAGCGCATGAAAACAGAATGGCGGAGCAGCGTTTCTCTGCAGTGACGGAGGCCGTCTGCAGGTTAATCAGCGCTGGAGGGCTGAACCGGCCTGTGGAACTGAGAGCTGGATTCACTGGAGCAGCTGTTGGCCTGGTGGAGGACACGCAGGTCTGGTTCAGTTCATACGGATCAATCAATAATCAATAATGCAGGCTTTGCTTCCATCACTGGATAAACGTTTTAGATGAATTCATCTCAGTACAGGGCTGAAAAACCCAACACGCCCTATTCAATTCGAACTTCTAAGCTTTGCTTTGGTGGTCTGCTGGCCGAACAGCAGGCTCTTGTGGCCAGTTTTGGTCCACAGGCCTTATGTTTAAGACTCCTGCTTTAGTCTCATATTTCCATCTGGTTTGAGATTTTAGCACCTGAAGATTTTATGTTCAGGAATGTCAGCTTTGATTGGTTTCTGACTCCACTCTTATGGTGAGTTTCAGTCCTCCAGCCAAATAAAACAAGCTTCAGAGAACCGCCGTGGCGTGACACCCCCGCACGGGGCGGTGAGTTTTTTTTTTTTCCTGCTCATGTGGAGGTTGGAGACCGACTTTGTGGACTTGAGCCTGTTGAGATAAGAGCTGAACCCACAGCTCCATAAATAAAAGTGAAACCGGATCGTTTCTTATCGGGAGCCATTCGTCAAGCAGCAGTGAAAGTGACAGCTGGAGCTGAGGCCCGTCAGGAAGAGGAACACCGTCCTATTCAGATGGATGTAGGAAACTGAAACTATTTCAGATGACTGCTTTTTTCCCTTTCAATGCTGTGTGTGTGTGTGGTATTAGAGCAGTATTTATGTGTTCAGACAGAGAAACTCCACTGCTCTTCCTGTAAAAAAATGCCAAAACATCTTTTAATAACACAAAGCCAGTTTTTTGCCGCCACGGCTTTAATCTTTATCTCTTCCTCTCCACATCAGCGTTGTTTCAGTCCTGTTCGGCTTTAAACGTGTTTATGCAGTTTGTGTCTGAGCTTAGAGAGAAAATGACAATAATAAAGCGAGTGAGAGCAGATCAGGCAGGGCAGAGCTCCGTGCTGTTTATACAAATATTTACAGCAGCCATGTCGAGGAGAACTTATTAGACTGGCGCTCCGGATCCTCCCACACAGTCCCACCAAGATTTAAGAGTCATTTTTCTTATTTTATCAACAAGACGGCAGCGCTGAAAGGAATGTACTGCTGCCTTGCTCCACCAGATTTGAAGTGTTTGTGGAGGAATCCCTCTCTCGTCTGATTTCTGCTCTGATAGGAAAAGGCAGTCGACGTTCCCGAGGAGAGGAGTCCTCGCAGGGTCGACCTGTCAGAACCGGAGCCACGCCTCGGCTCTGCGTCACGCTGACCAGAGACACGCTCCACATCCAGCACGAAGCTGGACGTCCATGTGAAGCCAGACAGCGCCGTCATTAGCGGACGCTGCTCGTTGCCTTCTGCATTAGAGCTGAAACAAATGCGAGTGACTGCACGAGAACGCTGCGGCCATTAATGGGTTCATTACGTGCAGAGCCGCACGCCGGAGCCGCGCTGCGGGACGGAGCGCGGAATTAATGATTTACGGTCAGGCATCATTCAGGGATGAACGGCGGCTCACCTGCGAGTTCATGATGCGGATGGTGGTCTTGTTGCCCACGTCTCGCTCGTATCCCTCCGTCGGCGCCGAGTTGAAGCGTAAAACTGCATCGTGGGAGTCTGCGGAGGAAACAGCGACTCATCAACAACCTGACCTTGATTTATTCACGTTAGACTCAGGAAATAGAGGAGCAGGCCGAGTACGGCGCGGTGCTCCCATGAAGCGCTCCCTCACACAAAGCTTTGTTTTATCGATTGACATGAACGACGGTCCACCTCCAGAGAGGCCCGGCGCCGCGCACATTCACTTCCTGCTACACGCGCACACACACAGGCTTCATTTTCTGGATCATTTCCACAACACACACACACACACAGAGAAGCAGTCACCGGCACACAGCGTGCCAGTTACCATGGCAACAAATGACTGCAGAGATGCAAATCAGCCACAGGTTCATAGTAAACAGGAGAGGAGGCGGGCGGCGGCGCTGAAGTGCTCTCCAGCGGCGGGCTGGGGGAACTGAGGGGCGTCGCACCGGCAGCCTCGCCGAGCTGAACGTCCTTCGAAGTCCGGGAGACTGGGATGATGCTCCTGATGGATGGCCGTGGGGATAACTGAGAGCTCATTTGTGGCCGTGCGCCGATCGATCCTTCGGTCGCGGTCGTCTTCCTCACACGCCGAGCTGACGGCAGAATGGATGATCCGTCAGGTTTCCTTCATCACCGCCACCAGCAGCACTGCGCTCCTCCCCCGACCTGCTCTCGCCTCAACGCTCCCAGGGATCCGGGTGTTCCAGCTAAAGAGCAACCAGAGGCTGAAACCCCGGGGAGAAGCATGTTTCACAGCTTACAGATTAATCTTACAAGAGCGGAAGCAGAGGTTGAGGACGACGACTGATCCATGGAGTTCATCCTCTCCACACAGACCTCACTCCTCGTTCAGTTCTTCATTATTTCTGTTTCTTGTGACACGTTTCAGTTTCCATCTATTTTTTTTCCACATGATTAAAAAGTAAAGTTCTCTCTCAATGCCACTTATTGCCTAAATTTTATGTTAAAGTTTTCATAAACCTCTGAATTCACTGAATTAAAGTCAAGAACCCAACTGAAGGGAGAATGCTGAGAACAATGCCGACGGTCACAGGTTGGAATCCCACAGCGGACAGGTCAGCACCATGGGTCTCTGACCTTTGACCCCCATCAGCTCCCGGAGCACCTTAATGTGTCCAGCTGTTAAGTTTCTGGTGTCTGACAGTAACGTGTTTCCCGTTTCTGCTGCAGGTTTGTTTGTAGAAACATAAAGAGTCGTCTCGAGAGTGAAACACTCGCCTGAGCTCAACTGTTATTTCATTTCCAGATTTTTTTATGAGCGAAGATAAAAACTGAGTAAACACACACACATTCACACACACCAGTGCTTTATCAAATACGGCCACTAGAGGTCAGTGTTGTTCACTCATTCATTCATCAGCTTCTCCTCCAGACAGGCAGAAGGGGTCAAAGGTGAAATCCCACACAGATAAAGCCTGGAATCAAACCAGGACCTTCTCCATGTGCACATCTGGAGCCGCTGCAGCCGATTCTGAAGCGTTGGATGCAGCATGAGGCCGTTTCCACCGTCTGTGAAGCTTTAATGCCGATTTATGCGAACCGCTGTGTTTTTAGCTCCTCATCGTTTTTCTGGTAATTCGTGCGCGGCGCTTTGCTTTCCGCCGCAGCTGGATTTAAAATGCTGGAGAAATAACGCTGAGTGACAGAAATAAAAAGCCTCTGACGTCCTGCAGGAATAAAAAGCGACAGACGATCATGTTTCTTCAGACGAACCCTGCTGGTTTTAACAGCAGTAAAGTCCAGATCAGACCTTCAGGGTTCAGGTCTCCTTATGAGAGGTTTTTTCATAGTTCAGAGGTTCGTTTTCTGATTTTGATTTTTGAAACTTGATGAGGAAATAAAACTCGATATGTTCTGAAACACCTGAGTTCATCAAACTGCACCATTAGGTTTAAAACATCTCTCCACACTTAGTCCTGACTGGTTAAAATGAACTGTAATTCTGGACACATGATGGACGTCTTAAAGTGACTTTATAGCAGCTCGATAAGTGAACGCGCCATAACGGTCAATACCGCAGTGAAATGTGATTTACAGTGAAAAACACTGCAGACGAATCGAACATTTTACAGCAGATACACAATAAACACCACGTGTGAGAATACAGGTTGGTTTGATTTAGTCATAATGATGGATAAAATAATAAGCTGGGACAGTGCCTTCTTCATTTCTTCTTAATTTAAATGGGAAATAATTAAAAATCACAAGTGGATCCATGTGCTCTAATATAGCTTCAGTGAGGTTTTGAGAATTCATGAAAATGATGGCGAAAGTTCGCTTTAATCTCCCTATTATCATAGAAACTTGGCCGAGTTCTTCTCATTTTGACTGAATTGTGGAGTAATGATAAATACTACAACACAACGAGAGACTTCTGTCATTTTCTAAATCGACAAATTAATTCTAAAATTCTAAAAGTTTGGTCAGTGTTACACTTCAAAACTGACCTTATTTTAAAATGACGGCCTGATATAGTTCATACCAGCAACTTTAAAAAAAAAAAAATTCAAACGTAAATCATCCAATTTTACCTCCACAAAGAGTTAAATATATTTCTGAAAAGATTCAGTAAAAGCCGGAAAAACTGTTCAAGGGTTGATTTCCCTGCTGTTCTCCCTGCTCGCCACACGGTGGCAGCAACACTTCGCCGCTCTCCAGTGAGAGTCGCCCAGGATGCAGTGAGGCAGCTGACGGTGTGACCTGTGGCTGCAGCAGGATGAGGGTTTTCAGCCGCTTGGGATGAACGGCGGCTCCAGAGGAGCCGTCAGAGATCAACGATTCCCCGCTGAAGAGGAGCAGGAATTAATGCTGCCAAGCTCGTCCGACACTGCGGGGCCGTTCAGTAAATGATCTGACTCAGAACACTGGGCTGGCGAAGCGTCAGTCAGTTCAGATTTTCTGTGATTGATGACAGTTCATGATTCTCTCTGCACCAGGAAGTGCAAATCAAAGATCCTGAGTTCCGTCATGGAGACGGCCTGATGAGCGCCGACGCTCTGCAGCCACTAAAGTAGCACCGAGGTTAAAACCGGGAAGATCTGCCGAGCAGGTGGAGGTTCAGGCCTCCTGCATGCTCAGAGCTCCGACACGCCGCTCTGTCTGAGGAAGTCACCGTGGAGATGAACCCGTAACGCTGAAGCCGAAGCCGGAGCCGGACTCAGCAGCAGTCGGAACAGCTGAACTCACAGCGAAGAGCGGGGAGATATCTGTGATGAGGAGACGCCTGATTGGCCAGCAGAGGGGGGGTGCTTCTTTTTTTTAAAGGAAGCCATCTGTCACCGAGTTCACACTCTCCCCACTTACCCAGACACTGCCAAACACACACACACACACACACACACACACACACACACACACACACACACACACACACACACACACACACACACACACACACACACACACACACACACACACACACACACACACACACACACACACACACACACGCTCAGTCTTGTATTTCTATCCTTGTGGGGACCGTCCATTGACTCCCATTCATGTCTAGCCCCTAACCCTGACCCTTACCCTAACCCTAACCCACACCACAACAAAGCCTAACCCTAAAGAAATGTTTTTGCACTTTTACTTTTTTCAGTAACAACAACATGGTCAAGAAAACACTGTTTCTCCTACTTAGGACCGGAAAAAGGTCCCCACAAGGCACGTCGTTCCACGTTTTGCTATCCTTGTGGGGACATTTGGCCCCGACAAGGATAGAAATACAAGAACACACACACACACACACACACACACACACACACACACACAAATGCCGAGACACAGAGCTGGCTCGGCACACACTCAACTGTTAACAATCAGCCTGACAAGTTAATCAACAAAAGGTACACACAACCAGGAAGTGCCAATCACTGCAGACACACACACCGACCCGATCAGACCTGGACGTCTCCTGAAGACAGATTAACTACATTCCCAGCTGGACGTCTTGTCCCTCCACCACCTCCACCCCCTCACTGTGAAATCAGTGAGCCCTTCAACCCTCCGATGGAAACGTGTCTGGAACCGTCCTGCAGACTCAGCCGGCTGAGTCCTGTTGAGTCATGGGAGCGGGCGCTGGGTTGGAGCGTGGCGAGACGGTTAGTTTGAGGTGTGTTGTAACAGGAATCCTGCTCCCGTCATCAGCAGGCGACAATCGGACGACCTGACGACCAGCCACTCACCGATCTCTTTGCCCAGTCCGGAGCGCAGGATGGCGCCGGCGGAGGTGACCACGGCGCAGGTCTTGAAGCGGCCGAGGTCGGGCCGGTCCAGGGCCCGGGCCGGCACCAGGCGGGCCCAGCCCAGGCCGGAGAAGGGCTGCTCCGAGCCGTCCACCGTGCGGAGCCGGGCCTGGGCCTTCATCTGGCACAGCAGCTCCTTGGCGCTCCGGGCCGGCCGGCGCCGCCCGGCGTAGGACACGTGGTGCTTGTTGGCGGCGACGTAGTCCTTCATGGCGCGCTGCAGCCGGGGGCTCAGCATGTCGGCGGACGCCCGGCCCCTCCACAGCCGCTGCACCACGGAGGCCGACTTGGAGAAGTAGTACTCCTCCAGGTCGGACGAGTCGGCGCCGGCCCTCTGCTCGGCCGTAGTCCTCATTCTGTTCCCCGTCTCCTCGTCTTCCTCCTCCTCTTCCTCCTCCTCCTCCTCGCCGCCGCGGCGTGGCGTGGTGCCGGCTCGGCCCCTCCTCTCGCGGCTCTGGACCGACGGGTCGGAGTGGGAGCCCACGTTCTCGGTCCCGAAGGAGGACCAGGCGGCCAGGCTCTGCGGGTCCAGGTAGTCCTGCCGGGCGCCTTCCTGGCTGCCGTAGACGGCGTAGGGGGCGCCGTCGGGGCCGCGGCTCGCCTCCCGGCTGGCGTCCGGGACCGCCGACCCGGCGGAAGGTTCTGGCTTCGGCTTGCGTCCGGGACGGGCGGTGGTCAGCGGCGTGGCGCGGTCGGGCCGGGCGTGCTGCGGGTGCGAGGCCTGGATGGAGGTGAGGCGCCGCGTGTCGGGGTGCTGGGACAGCAGCGAGCCGGCCGACGTCAGCGGCTCGTCCACTCGCGCCTCCAGGAAGTAGGACAGCAGGGCGAGGAAGAGCAGCACCCAGGCCAGCATCCCCGCCAGCATCAGCCGCCGCCACTGCCTCATGCTGGACTTCATGGCCCGGCGCTCAGCCGGGGTCCGGAGTCAGCGCCGAGCCTCACCTGGACCGAAGCTCCTATCGCCTCCTGCCCATGAGTCTGCCACCGGCAAGCTGGACCCTGCGGAGAGGAGGGAGCTCGTTACTCACAACTGAACAACAAGACCGGAGCCGTTTATCACCAGGAAGCACATTTACAGCCGACAGCAGGAAGAGCGTCAACGCCGCATCAGACACATCAGTACAACGTAAATCATCTCATCAACGCCACAAATGAGCTTTCAAGCTCTCCTGGAACCGATCAGAGAGGTTTAATCCCAGTTTCAGATGGAGCCGGGATGGATGCAGACAGTTGGATGAAAGGTTTGTTCAAACGGAGCGTTTCAGAGCGGCGGAGCGGCGGCCGAGGGACTGATGAGCAGGAGACTCGCTCCACTTCAGAGCAGGACTGCTCATTTTACCGCCGCTGATCAGACACAAAG
The DNA here is from genome assembly GCF_902148845.1 of Salarias fasciatus. Lineage (NCBI taxonomy): Eukaryota > Metazoa > Chordata > Actinopteri > Blenniiformes > Blenniidae > Salarias > Salarias fasciatus. The sequence goes on along the minus strand of NC_043760.1, from coordinate 29,231,826 downwards.
CTCCGCTCAAAACGGCCGTTCGTCACTGAATACGATCACTTTCTGATGTAAAGGGATCCTACACTTCTGTTTCTCTCTTTATTGCAGCTCTTTGTGTGACTTTTACAGTTGAAACTGCTGCTCGTGTTTGTCAGATAACCCAGAAAAAAGCTTCTTGATTAGCCTCCTTTGTTAGCAGTTAGCAGTTAGCAGTTAGCGTAAAACCTTTAAGAGTCCCTGTGGCTGCAAACATCAAACGGATTTCAATTCAAATCAATGACTGAAAGTCATTATTATCACCAGTTTTCCTTATTGCAGCTTTGATAAAACTCTGCTGTACAAAGTGCCGAGCTCGCCGATGGATTACTGAGAGAAAAATAAAAAAAAGAAGAACAGCAGTGGAGGTGAATAAATGAAGCATTAAATTGCTTCACATCAGAGGACGACAATCCTCTCAAGCACGCTTAATTATGAGTTTTGGTCTCTTAATGTGGGAGCATTTGTCTCTCTGGAGACGGAGCGATGTGAGGATGTGGTGGATGTGGTGGAGGGGTGGAGGAGGGGTGGAGGGGTGCCTGCGTTAAAACACCTCTCGCCCTAATTACAGCTTCCTGTCTGTGTGGCTGCCGGGTCCTGCAGAGAGCAGCAGTGATCTCAGAGCCCCCCGCCCCCCGTCCTCCCCCCCGTCCTCCCCCCGTCCCCCAGACATCCAGGCCTGTCGCCCCGGGGCCGCACAGAAGGTCAAAGCTCAATCGCTGACCCCGGTCAAGCAGGCGGGAAACAGCAGGGAGCAACTGGGCCAGAGGGAGCGGAGTCAGTGTGGAAGAAGGAGAACACTGTGAGCAAGCCGACACATCTGCACACACACTCACACACACACACACACACACACACACACACACACACACACACACACACTGAAGGTCTTTGTCAAAACCTGCAGCATGTGTGTCTTGGTGGGATCGGTGTCAGACAGTAATCTGCCGGGCGGCGTTTCGACATGTCTGCCTCGCCGAGGTCAGATGTTACCGAGAGGAAAATCTGCTAGTTAACACCTGCAAATACAAACACACACACACACACACACACACACACACACAGGAAATACGAAAAGAAAATAAGAAAAAAAGCTGAAAAATGCAGTGGCAACGCAATCAACCAGCAAATGTCATCTATATGCTCCACTGCTCACACACTCACACACACACCTCTGTCAGTGAGTGTGCGCCCCCAGGCTCGTCGCGTCAGCCCGTGTGTGTGTGTGTGTGTGTGCGTTGGAGTCTCCCTCACCTGGCAGTAATCAGGATGTGTGTTTGAGTGAGTGTGTGGCACAGATGGAGAGGCGGGGGCGAAGACGGAGCCGCACAAAGAAACAACAAAACGGGAAACATGGAGGAGAGACGCTGCCAGACTGAAGATCTGGACGAGACCCAGGCCACGAGGGACGAGAGGCGGCGCAAAGAGCAGAAAGGAAAGGCAGGGTGGATGTATGGCGGCTGGAACAGAAAGGCAAACTGCAGTTCTTTGTGCAGGAGACAAAGGGTTCGGTGTTTTGTCCTTCTGTACGCAGCAGGTGCAAATAACTCGACAGCCGGATGAATTTCACACCTGCATCGCGCAAAAAGGGAAATAAATAAATAAGTGAATGAAACCAGTCTGAAAGTGGGAATTGGTTCTTAGCAGCTGTTCCCAGAGGATTCTGGGAGGGGAGAGGAGCGTGTCCAGACACTGGCTGCTTCCATCAGCCCAAGAAATCCACAAAATCTAAATGTGGGATTTAAAAGCTGGTAATGGAAACGCCTACATTCGAAAAACCTCGAAAAACATGGCTGCAACGTTTTTACTCTCATGAGGAGGTTTTTCCAGGCCTGCTGGTAAAGAAGTGAATCACTGAAGTCTAATGGAAACATTCTTTCATCATTTACAGTCAGTGACTTGACGTTTGGCATTAGGAGACCAGGGTTGCCAGGTTGGAGCGTTTCTGCCCAGTCGGGCTTCTTTTGAACATGATGGGCTGGAAAAACAGTAACGATCAATTAAATCACAGTCAGCTGGGTTCAGGTGTCTGGTTTTTCATGGTTCATGCTGGAATTGAATTTGAGCAGCAGCAGTGATCCAGTGGTGGAGAGTCTGTGAGCCTGCTCCTGCTGCCTTTTGTCTTCATTTATTCTGTGCAGCTGAGTGTTTATGGAGAGTCTTCCATTGGGAAAATACGAGTTAAGTATTGAGTTGAGCGAGTTTTACATTGCACTGGAAACGGAGTCAGATCTGGCAACCCTGAACGTGACCAGATGTTCTGCCAGATCCCCCATGAATGACTGGGGCTGAGCTCTACCTGGACACGCCCCCACAGCGAGAACATGCTAACTCCACACAGAAAGGTCCCTGAAGCCAATACCCAGGTGGCGGTGCTCACTGGTGGCGCCATCAGGGCCGCTCCACGTTCCCCTTCAGGGGAAACGCTCCAAAACGGCAAACAGCAGTACTTCATGCTTGTCTGGACAAAACTGGAGATGGTCCTGTTATCGGTTGTTTTTATGAACATTTTCTTTGCTATACTCTGAGTCTGAGCCGGTCCAGATGAAACCGGGCAGCATGTGATCCCTGATCTCCGGCGATCTCCATCCAGAGATCCGCCTGCTATGAATCGAGCAGCGCTGTGTTCTATACACCCCAGAGGAGGAAAAGGCAGGATTTGAAAGTGCTCCGCTGCAGATTCTGTACGTTTGTGGCAGAAATTAACAATGGCAGCATTGTACTTGTAAGACCCGTTCAGAAAATTACAGATGACAAGGTCAGGAGCTCCAATTAATCTCTATGGAAACCGGCGAGGTCTGACGTCCCGTCCGACCGCACAGCTCAGTGAATCATCCCACTTTCTCTGGAATTAATCTGATCGCACTATCATCTTCAGAGGCCATTTATATTCTCTGCTTCTTCTTTTTTTTTTTTTCCTCCCAGAGACGTGGCTGAACATGCAGCGGGGTATCTGTGTGTTGTGGTAAATGGAAGGGGGGTGGTGCTGGGCTCGTTGCGGTCCAGCTCGCCGGGAGAACATACATCCACACGCCGTTTAGAATCGTTCCTGTATAAAACATATGTGGCAAAAGGCGAGGCAGGCGCTGCACGGCTGTGTGTAAAATGAGCATTTCAGAGGCTTGCTAGGCGTTTTGGACGGGCTAGGCACACCAGGGGATTAGTGGCTAAAACTGTCTGCGCGCACAAAGACACACATTTGCATACGCATTCTTCCAGAGAGGATGATAAAGCTGCACGGAGACACGGTCCCGCTTTATGAATCCCGGCCATTGAGGGCCTGAATGCACGTTTACAAGCCTCATTTCCACTCCCATTGTCGGCCTGGAGCAGACATGGCCGCCCTCCGAACGGCTCGTGGACGGACTGACGCTCGCGCCCGCTCGGCCACGCTCATTAAGACGTGCAGATGAAGAGCGCCGCCGAGGAGCCACGGCTTCACTGGTTATCTACAGCAGCATCGCTACGCTCGTCTGGAGCCGCCGTCATTCAGCAGCGGGACGATAGTAACGGACCGTACAGCGCCGGGACGCAGGACGGCTGAAACCTGGATTTACTGCAGGACCACGCAGAAATAAACCCTGCTCCACGCCAGGGCGACCGGATCAGCTGGATCATTTTGTAGCTGGCGGGTCTACAGATGACGGTTTAACACAGGATCGCCCAAGGCCAGATCCATGTCTGAGTTCTTCAAAATTAGAATACTCGTATTGTTCTAAATGTTTGCTGAGCTCAAACTTCACCTCAATCTACAAGAGCTCGTCCATCCTGAGAAAACGTGGACTTAAGAGAACACTGTGTAAACGCCTGAATTCCAGATAAACACTTCAAATGAAGCAGCCTGTACTTGTAGCAACGATAGTTTGATCTCGCAGTCAACGAAATGATACTTATACCTGCTGCTTTGTCGTATTGGAGTCACTCCTGTGTGGATTAATAAGTTAGTTAACATTAGAGAGCGAACACACCGAGTTAGCTACAATACTTCTGGAGTTTCAAACTGAGGTGTTCCCCAAAACTAACCTTCAGTGTTTGAAATTCAGCTGTGTTTCAGCAGCATCTTGTTCGGATTATCAGCGTCTCCTACCAGCTTTTATCCGAAAGGTTCAATCAGCTCTCAATGCAGTCAGAAGACACTTTCAGTCGTTTGGTTGCTTTAATTGATTTTGGCGAAAAAGGCAATAATGTTTGACATTCAAACAAAAATGTACTTTTGCTACTTTTAGTATTTTCAAAAGAAGAATTTGACCCAATAACTTTCACTTGTATTGGAGTCACGTTTGAAAAGGAGCATCAATACTTTGAAGGAATGGAGCCGAGCACTTTGTCCACCACTGGTCAGGAGCCTCACGATTTGACAGCCAAGCAGAGATGACTACTGATTAGAGTCACACACACCCCGAAACTGCTTAACAGTGAAATATAAAACATAAAAAATAGAATCAAGACATGTGTGCTCGGATGTGACATAAAACTACCATTAAATTCAGATTAAAGGAGTGGAATTTCTCTGGTTTCTGGAGCAATGCTGACAGATTCATCAGCTCGCTTTATACGACTTAACCTTTACCGATTATAAGACGATAAAACTAAACATGATGAGCGGGATCCCCCTGAACTGCTGCTGACATTTAGAAGCGTTTGTAAAATGACTCATTTGAACGGAAACAAAAAATAAAGTGCTGTAATGTAAAAACCCGCAGACAGGAACAGAAGCAACGGAATCAGTGAAGCGAGTCTCACTTTGATGCAGAGCCGTTTAGAAACAGCGCAGATTTCAGCCTCAACCGCGATCGGGGTCGCCAGGCGGGGAGGCGCTTGAGGTTTTTCTGTCTTTTGAACTCCAGCTGAGAATTCAGAGCATGACAGCTTCTTATGGTTTGACTTGATGACATAGGTGTCTGTGTGTGTGTGTGTGTGTGTGTGTGTGTGTGTCTGAACAGGAAGTCAGCAGTTCATTATGCACGGTGAAGCTGCTCGGCCTCAGCAGCTCCTGGCTCCGCGTTCCACCTGCCCCACACGTCACTTCAGGCCGGTTCACCCTACAGCCCCCATCCCCTCCCTCCGCCCCGGGGTCGCGCTGCGCGGCGCCGGCTGCAGCTGGACGTCAGAACCCGTGTGGTCGGAGAACGCTTACATCCCGCTTTAAAACACAGGGTGCGTAGAAACGACTGTCGTACGGCGAGGCTCTCTGGACGTCTCCAGAATAGAAACCCTGCTGCAGAACGTTTATAGCCATGTATGTATTTTACGTAACCACATTGCCTGAATCCCAGCATGCCTTGCTGCGTGCGGCTCGCTGCAACAGTCTCAGTGTTCTGAACCACAGCTGCCAGGTAAGTACAGGCCTGGAGGGAGTACGGTCGCACACCACCTCGCAGGAAACACTTTTCCACAGCGGCCAGGGGAATCCGGCAGGATCCTTCAACCTGTAAACGCTCACCTGGAAAAAGCCTTTCTGAAATGTACAGAGAGCGCTCCGTCAACGCTGCGGACGGCGGGCAGCAGGAAGTACGACAGAGCGGATTCATCTGGGCCAGGGGTGTTCAACCTGCGGTTCCGGAGCCACATGTGGCTCTTCAGTCCCTCTGTAGCGGCTCCATGAAGCCTTCACCACATGAAACCTGAATAAACTTTTAACTTATGCTTAAATTATTATATGATTCATCACTCGTCGTTCAAAAGGGATTCAAAAGAGGGAAAAATAGCAAAAACCACAAGAAATGGGGGGAAAAAAAGTTACAGAACAGCTTAAAAAACCTGAAATTTCTCCAACTTCTAACATAAGAAAATGAAATATGGCAGGAGAAAAGCATAGAAACTGTTTAAAAAGAGGTAAAATGGCTAAAACTGCTATAATTTAAACACTGTCAACAAAAGAAACCTAAAAACAGGAACAAAACTGTTAGAAACCGGCACAAAAATAGGTTCAAAGTAATGAAATTTCATGATTGCATTATAAAATCTAGTTTTTGTTTGTTCATCAAAACCAAGAGTGAAGCTTCCTGAGCTGCATTCGCCTCATTTTAAAGGTTTCAAATGTTCTTTATGGCTCCAGAACTGCTGGACTTGACGGAAAGTCACTGAAATGTCTCTTTTGGTCATACAGGCTGCAGAACCCTGGTCTGGGCTGTTTACATGCAGGCAGCAGCTGAAGACTGCTACATCCACACAGCGGGGCGATCTGAAACTGAAGAACTGTGCACATTTCCCAGGGTGCAACACGGGCTGGAGCCTTGTTCCTCATGAAATATTGACCCCACAAGACTGAGGCTGTTCTCCAAGTGAGAAAGTAAAGATGTTTTCCTTTAATGTTCACCTTGCTGCACTTCAAGCGCTTTCCAGCGGCTGAGAGCCGATACATCACAGCGAAGCTATAAAAGCTCCAGGACAGGTTTGCTTTTGCATTCTAGTGCCGACAGAATTGTGTGGTCAGCAGAGACATCTGAGATTTCTCTGAATTGAAGATATCTGAAATTCCAGTGCAGCTCTCCCTGGAATATGAACAGAACACGATATAAATGCAAATACAGTATGTGCCTCATGCCTGGAGGAAAATTGCTTTTCCAGAGCGGCATTTCAGGAGGGAGATGCTGGGAAGCAGTCTGAAACACAAGTGGGTGAAGGGTGGGTGGTGCTCCTCCACTACTGGGACCCGCGGCTATTTATGAACCTGAGCGGCTTTTTTTGGGCGAGCGCAGCGAAATCACACGAGACGTGTTGAAGATGGATTTATGTTCCCCGCCCGCGTGTCGAAACGGCTGCGAAGCCGAGAAGCCCCTCATGAGGAGCTCCACCAGCCTGGAGAGGGGGCCTCCAGGCGGGGGTGCCCCGGACGCATGCTAACTGCTCTGCATATTCATAGGTTTGGGCTAAAGAGGCTGCGGTAGTCTGCAATGGACGGATGTGTTCTTCAGAGTGGAGCAGAGTGTGTGTGTGTGTGTGTGTGTGTTCTCCATCTTCATCTAGTGAAACACAGCGATATCAGAGAACAGCATCAAGTGCCACTGAAACCTCCTCCCAGTCCTGAGCATCCTGCTCCCATCCCCACATCGACAACGCTCGGTCGTCATGGAAACAGGCTCGCCAGTTGGTGCGCCGTTTGGACCAAACAGCAAAGGTAGGTGTGAACGCAAACTGTAGTAACCACGATTAAAAAAAAAAAACAAAAAAACCTGCGCTCGGTCTGTTCAGAAAGCCGACGGCGCGTCGAGTTTTCAGCTCAGAGAAGGAAACGTAAACAAACAGGATTCAGAGGAACCGGACCCTGAAGCAGGCCCTGCTCAACGCGCCTCGGCGTGGTGTGAGGGTTTCTATTCAGACGCCGTTCATCCAAACGGGGAACCAAACAGGAAACACAGAAGCCCCATTTACACAGCGTTTCAAGTGAAAACGTCATTTTTACGTTTCAGTCTCGGAAAACTTTGAGCAACGTTTCAAAACGGCGTCTGTTTACACGGAACAGGCAGAATGTAGTTTTCCTGTAGGGCCACTAGTAGGAGCTGTTTATACAAACAGGGGAGGACAGGGAAGACTGGCGCTCCTGAAACCGTCTTTCTTGGCCATTTTGTTCACTCGCTGCTTGTTTGTCGGAACAAACTGTGTCTTCAGGAGCGTGGATCGCAGAGCTGCTGTTAAATTCACACTGCATTCATCGTTATGAATTAATCCTCTCACACGAGCACAGAGGGGTTTCACTACGGCGCCATGCATCGGCTAAAAGCTGGGCTTTCTCTCGTGTACCGTGTTTTCAGAGACACACTCCGTGACCGGCAGCTTCGAGCAGGCAGGAGAGGCGGTTTGCTCGTGCACGGCCCTGGACGGCGCCGCCCGCCCGCCCGCCCGCTCGCTCCGGCCTCCGGAGCGGCCGTGGGGACCGAGTGCGAGCGTTTGATTTCTGACACGGGTGGACAGCTCGCGCCGAGAGCCGCTTCGGAGGAACCGTAACCCTGCGTTTAAGGCTGGAGCGCTGTCACAGCGTCTGACATCCGCTCCCCGTGCAGTTTCCCAGAGTCGGAGTCGGCGGGGGCGCTTCGGGGGCAACGTCCAAAAATACAAACTCAATGTGAAATCAAGCATCAGGCGATCGTCACGCAGCCCGCACGGTCCTTCCAGAGACACAGCTGCAGATCACAGAGGAAGGCAGCATCCGTCAGGCCACACCCCCAGCCTGTTCTCCAGAAGTCCTGTTTTCAGAGGCTTTCAGCAACGCTGTCATGTAAACAGACACCCAAACCGAAACAGTGTGGAATAAACAGGAGCTGAAAGAAGCGTCACTGAATACGTCTGGATTAAATCCCGTCTCTGACCTGCTGAAGGTCCTGAAGCAACTTCCTCCCAAAGCCGCAGTTCAACCCTCCCATTAGAGACGGAGATCAGCGAGCCATCAACCACACACTTCAGGAAAGTCCAAACTCCACCGTCCAAAAGGAGAAGATCAAATTAAGGAGCTTTATTAGTCTGTTGGAGGTTTTACCTGAAGGAAATGAATCCTGCCGGAAAGCTCACATCTGATCGAGACAACGGAACCCGATCGGACACGTAAATAAATGAGTCACTGCATCTCGAGCGGCGTCCCCGCGGCCTCCGCCCGGGGGCCGACGGGGTTATTACCGCGGCCACAGCAGACTTCGCCCTGTGTAATTACACCGACTCCACTGCACTTCATCACATCTTCCGTCCCCACAGAGCACGGCGAGCAGGACGAGCCACGGCGGGAACGTTTTCCGTGGACGGAGGAGAGACGGCGCTCGTGTTCCAGCTGTCTCTGCAGCTAATTGGCTTCTGGTCCAGTCACGGAGGGCGAGAGTGGGACGGCGGGCCGACAGGACCGATGATTTATTGTGCCGCTGTGTAAATACACTGTCTGCGTGTGTGATGGATGGAAGAATTATTACTTCTTGCTCCCAGAGAGAAGACGAAATCATCCCGGGTTAAAGTCAGCCTATAAATCCCGGTTTGATCCTGTGGCTTCCTCAACGCCATGACATAATGAGAGGCTTCCTCCGCTCACCTTCCTGCCCCCCCCCCCTCAACGCTCAACGCTCGCCGTCTTCTGTGACCTACATTCAGCCGAGCTGCCATGCATGCAGATGGAGGCGCAGACAGCGCTGCTCCCCTGGATGTGCTCCAGTCTGTTTCCTCCACAGTCACTCACTTCAAGGCTCCCACGCTCTCGCCGGAGTTAATATTGCATCCGCTGCCGTGTTCCTGCCCGTGCGAGTCAACGCGCGTGTTTCACTGTGCTGCCGGTATCGGCGTGCAGATGTGACTCGCCACCAGCAGCGGATCGACCGTCTTCCTCACCGCCGAGGCCATCCCGCCGCCGCCGGGCTCGCCGTCGCACAGACACCTCCACCTCCGACTGACGGCGAAGGAAGAATTCAACCTCGGGCTTCCCGGGGAGACGCTCGGGAGGAATGCAGAGCTCCGGGCGACGGCAGCCTGCATGGACTTGCGTGTACTGCATGTCAGCACGGGCAGTCAGCCCATGAGCAAACGCACGGCTTTCAGCTCCAAGTACAAAGACAAAGGCTCGCTCGCTCAAAAGACTCCACTGTACGCCGAAGGCATTTTAATTAACGGATCATCACAGTGTGGCATACGAGGCTGCACAGGAAACACGCCTGTCAGAGTGATGGAGCGTCCAGAACACACTCCAAACACCACGGAGTAACCCGCAAATGTGACGATGGAGGACAGGTTCCTGTCTTTTCTGAGGACACATCCAGGAGACTCGGCTTCCTGCTGTGGAACACAGACGAAGAGCTCTGCTTCCTCAGCCTTTTCCCAGGCAGGACAAACAGTCTGGACGACTGCGATACGGAGGATTCTCTGTGTTGTGTCTTACTACCCGACTCATCCGAAAAGCAATCACAGAATCGAATAATGTGGGACTGAAGGAGCCATTCAACACCGGCTCAGCGGCTCCATCGCTGCTGTAAAGGCAACGGCTGCTCTGGGCGACGACTCGCCGAGCATCCTCATTAAAGTCTGCGCTTTACTACACACACTCACAACACACGCTTCAAACTACACACACACACACAGTATAAACTACACAAATAAAACAAACGTTTTTTCACTACCACAAAATGACCTGAACTACACACTCAAAACAAATCAAGTAGCATGAAGCTTAGCTTGTAGTTAAACCTCCTCATCCTCAGAGGTTAAACTACTGAGAGACATCGTTCTGACTGCTGCTTCAAAAGTCTCCGCTGGTTGAGTTGCTGGTTGAGTTGCTGGTGTTGAACCAACAGGAGGTTTTTGTTCCGGCCTCAGACCTACATGACAGCTGGTCTTGGGTCTGCATGGCCACAGAGCCAGTTTTATTTCCCTAAGATACCACATTTAAAATACTTCTAAAAGAATAAAATAAAAAGGAGAGAAAACTGGATCCAGTCACGCTGCAGACTAGATGAATTAGTTCAGAGAGAAACATTTATTCTGTTCCTGAAAAATGAATCCGCACTCCCGTTCCTCAGTTTCGACACCAGCAGCTCAGGAACCAGGAGGCCTCCTGGATGCTGCGCCGTCGGTCTGCTCATGAGAACACGGCAGCGGCGTGGAGGCTGGAAAACCATTCCTACGGCGAGAGGACCGACACGGCGAGGAACCACCGCAGCATTACTGCAGGCGTCCAGAACTCCTCTCCACACCGCTTCAGAGTGAAAGGAAGCAGCGGGAAGAAAGAACGGATTACCTGAAGCCCTGAAGCCCGGCCGAGCCGCCAGCTCACCTTTCCACAGACAACGATTCACCTCTGGCAAACGACAAAGACCACGAAGAACAGCTGGTAAAAGAAAAGTCAGAAGCCAGATACGACCAAGTTCTGCTCTTACTTTATTTTACCTCAGTAGGGCTGTAATTCATGAATTTATAATCTTGTTTACGTCAATTGCTCTGAGGATAAATTCATCTCTACGTCTGTATGAACACATGGTCCAATCAACAAACACATGCGTGCGTGCGTGCGTGCGTGCGTGCGTGTGTGTGTCAGATAGGCGTGCACGTACTTGGTCTTTTGAAATCCTTGTCAACTGATTCTAAACTGCCTTTACCTGCCTGAAAGCCGCCTGTTTCCTGCCGCAGGTCATTTCTTCCAGCAGCAGCAGCAGGAAGTTGTTGATGGGTGACAGTTTGAGCTTGTCAGCAGAAAACCTTCCTTCTTCCTGCCTGAGATTCTATCTACAGAAAAGCTTTCAGAGAAATCTCAAACAACAAGAAGTTCGTCTGAAGCCGCCGCACTTCTGGTTTGGAGTTAAATGTTAACTTTCCTCCGTGAATAAGCATTTCTATGCAGAAGTACAGAAAGCACAGGTACTTATGAGGGTTTGGTTCCGTCAGAATGTCTCTGGGTGGCGTCGGGACTCCAGGCACGAGGGCCGGAGCCTCCAGCTGCTGCGACACCGGCTCCAGCAGTAACTCCATTAGGCCTGATCCCACAGAGACGGATCAGGCCGGTCCCGTCCCCTCCTGCCCTCCTTCAGCTTCACTACTGATTATATCAGCAGGACCAAAATGTCTGCTTTTGCAGAAGTGCGCTGAGAAAATCATTAATCTTCCTTTCGGGAAGCAGCTACGCCCAAAAAGCGGCTGAGAGGTGCAGGGAAGCGGGAGTCTCTCACACACCTGTCACTGTCCATCTGCTGGGGGAGAATTCACGGCCGAGTGCCGACGCTGGGAGGCACCCCCACCCGCCACACCGCCCAGCGCCGCCGCCGCCGTCTGCAGAGAAGCCACAGTCCAGAGGGCTCACCCGGGCCGATCGGGCCCGGCAGAACGCAGGACGCGTTTCATTTAGACCAGCGCCGAAGAGGGAAGACGCCGGCTCATCTGGAGGGAGTAACCAGACCGGAGAAAGTCTTCGTCCTCGTCCACCGGCTGCTCGGCGTCCAGACGGCGGGCAGAGTCCGGTGACGGGGGAATTACAGCACCTCACTCGGCGAGGCCGAACCAGCGATCCTCGTGTTCAGTTCAGAGGAGATGAAAGGAGAGCCGAGTCCGTCTGACCTCCAGAGCACATCCTCTTCTGATAAATCACGGCTCACGACGACCGGCTTCCACGCCGCAGAGCCTCCTGAACACTTCCTGCCAGCGGCAAGGTCCCGCCAAGGAAACCAGCTCCACACCTCATCACGGCCCATAAATCCAGCGGGAGCCCGGCGCCCTCCGCAGACTCCAGCCCGCGTGAGAAAATAAAGAGAGTCTAGTTAAAACGCCGTTTCACTCCCTTTCCCTGGCAGGAAGTGTCTGAGCTCGTATTTTTAGACTTTCAGGCTTCAAAACTGATTTCTGAGACGGAGGAACAGGGTTGGTTCGGGGAGCGGACGTTAATGCCTGAAAAGATGCTGACAGGATTCATTCGTATCAGCTTCAACCACACAGGCTGTTGCATTCGATGAAAATAAAAAAAAAAAATGAAATAACCATGCTTAGCTGCAGAGAACAAGCCCCCTAATCTACAGCTCAACAGCCATTTTCAGACGGCTTAACCTCCATAATCTGCCTGAACTCTGGACACTGGCTTCTAAACACGGACCGCGATTAGACGCCTCACACAGACTTACAGACAACTATGAAAGCAACGGCGCAATAAGCTCCTCAGACATGGCGCGTCCCTCCAGACGGCGTCCCGGGGGACACACACCGACTCCATGTTTCCCCTCAGCCGCTGCAGGACGGCCATGTGTTCCCCAGCGCTCGCGCTCGCGCCCGGCCGGGACTGAGGGGCACAGCTGGTCCCGAGGCCTGGGGGATCGGGCTCAGATAACTGCTGGTCTGGCCGGTCGGAGCGCATCTGAAATTACACCTCCACCTTCCCAGAGAGCGCCGCCCGCGCAGACCGTCCGCCGCCTCCCGGCAGTCTGGAGCGGACGGCGGTGAAACCGGAACTCCGGACAGCGGCGGATAAGCCCGACGCCTCAACACCCTCAGGACCCCGGCGGAGGTTCGGCAGCAGACACGCTGTCCTGTTGCTGGCCCAACAGCGACTTGGAAACCTCAAAGCTCAACTAATCCGCCTCAAGGCCGTCGAGCCCGAGGAAACACACATCACTGAGCTCCAGCTGAGAGGAGGATGCTGCGTCTGCGGTGCTGCGGAACACGGAGCCGTCGACGCAACAGTGAAATGACGTGGAGAGGAAATCAGCTTCAGGAAGTACAGTGGAAGAAGAACAGTCCTGGAAGAAGCTTCTTCGATGTGCAGATCTGCAGCTACACATCTGTTACACACACACACGCACACACACACACCCTGCATCCCCTCACAGAGACGCTTCCTGCACCTCGACCTTTCCTGACCGGAGCGGCTGCTTCTCTCAGCGCCACACACTCCGTCAGATGAAGCCACGTTTCCACTGAGCTCTTCAGGTGATGTGGAAACGGAAACCGCGTGGAACTCCACCTGATGGCTGAACGCTCGCCACCACACACACTCTCTTCCTCACATCAATCGCGCCGTCCCTCATCTGAGCATCACTCTTTGTTTTCCTCTCTTATTAGGCCACCGCTGCCTGCATCAGTATTTTTAGAGCAGCGTTTCTCGCTGCCGCCGCTCTCCACGCATGAAAACAGGAAAAAAAGACTACCTGCACTGACTGACGTGTTTGTCTGGAGTGTGAATGAATATTCTCACACCGCCGCCTCGGAACTGTTACAAGCCGCTGATCACTTTAATTTATCCGTGTTTATCTCTGCCCAGCTGGCTGCAGCTGCACACACACACACACATTCACACACCGCTGTGTGTTTCAGTCCCACAACAGTCAGACAGGTGGAGAGGGAACAGGTAAACTGAGAAACAAACAGCGCCGCCCCAGCACCTCCAGCCACGTGCGCACTGAGCCGGAGAGCTGGGTTCTGCAGGACTTGTGAAGGAACCGCTGGAAGCCTGCCTCGTTGCGGCGCTCCGAGGCAGAATGAAGGTGCGTGCGGAGACGGCGGCGCTCCCGCACACCTGCGCCGCGTCTGCGGCGGCGGAGGCAGGGCGCCACGTTTCATCCAGCTGCAGAGACAAAGAGGTGCCAGCCGGCACATCGCCGTAATTAGACAGCTCTGTGTAAACGCATTAATGCAGCAGCCCTGCCAGAGCCTAAATGCTTGTGCAGGCTGGCGGCGTGCGTCTACAAACCCATTAGTGCGTTCATAATGCGGCGCCAGAGAGCGGAGAAGCAGCAGCTCCGCTTCACCTGCTCCACCGGAGAGCCTTCTGCAAGGCTCCCCGGGAGGTGGACAACTCAGGCCGCCATGGTCAGAATCCCCCAGAATCCTCTCAGGACAAGAGCCGACCTGAACCATGAGCTGCTGCAGCGGAAAACATCTGGTTCTCCCTGATGCAATAAGACTTCAAGGCGAGGTGAGGCTGTGGATGCAGCACAGAGGACGCTTCACCAGCCGCCTGCTGAGGACAGCTGTGCGAGTGTGTGTGTGTGTGTGTGTGTGTGTGTGTGTGTGTGTTCTCACTGCGATGGGTTTCAGCCTCTGCTGCTGTCGCTCTTGAAGGTGATTCGTGTGTAACTCAGATCAGCCGAGTGATTCAGTGTCTTGGTGCAGATGTGCATCCAGAGGTGTGTTGGTTCAGATGATCGAGTTCTCCCCCGAAACACACATTTTAATCCCGCTGCGTTGTTCTCCAGCGAGCCCCACATCCTGCAGGGTGGTAAACGCTGGATTGAGAGGCGAACATGTGACACGCTGTCAGAGACGGCCGATAAGAAGACAGATGTTTGAGCAGGGACGCAGCATTGTCTGAGCGGGGAGTTCACCACCACCTCTGCAGAACTGAAAACATCAGGACACACACACACACCCACACACACCTCAGCTGTCATCCTTCCAGCCTCGTGTTTGCTTTATGCCTCCAGATAATTAATCAAAATCCCACCAAACTTTCAACCACTCTTCCTCTGAATGGATTAGTGTGGCAGACAAACATCTCACGTTCATGATGTTTCCATTGAGAAGCAGAGGTTCTCTCATCAGGAAACAGGAAGCAGCAGTAGAACCTGAGGCCACAGGCTGAAGCTGAAGCCAGCGTTTTCTCTCTCTCACAGCTTCTTCTGAAAACTCTCCTGGAGTTCCTGCTTTGAAGCGACTGGGTTTCTTCCCTTTAATGAAGGTCGCCACATCAACCTGCAGAGTTTTTACAGCAGCTGCAGCTCCCGTTCCAGCCGGAGTTCAGCCCGTTATCCCACCCTGAAGGTCAGGAGAACTGCGACCGACGCGCCAAAACAACCGGCCCAAAACCAGAAGTGAAACACTCCTAGTTTCTCTAGTTTTATTCAAATGAACAGAGCCAACGGTGCTCTGTGGCAGCTAAAAAAAAAGAAAAAAAAACACACACACACTTCGAGGAGAAAGTCACTCGATAAAATTCCCCAGACGCCGCATTTCTGACAAGAAACAAGGCTGCTGCAAATTAACATTACAACACCGCGGGCCTGCGGCCGACGGCCTGGACGGACTTCAAAGACGAGCAGCTGTCACAATGAGCCCAGTGGGTGGTCAGCACTGGAACTTCACTAAACTCTGGTCTCACACACACACACACACACACACACACACTGCTCTAACACACGTTCAGTGGAGGAAGCTCATTTGAAGTTAATCTAATTGAACTCCCTCAAACAGGAGCTTCATGGCAGAGACCCTCTGAGGAGCCCGAGCCCCCCCTGCTCAGGACCAGGTCCTGCCATCAGTCCCGGGCCCGCCCGGCCCCCCCCCCCCCCCCGTGCCCCCCCAGGCGCCTCCACCCTGCTCTGAACACCGTGTTCTGACCGTCTCTGTCCATCAGCAGGCTGAGGACTGGCACCACGGTGCTCGTTGCGTGCACGTGGACCTCGGCCCTGTGCACGCTGCTCCTGGGCTTCCCTGCACCGCGGGCAGTGCGGTGGTCGGAGCCTGGAGGAGCCTGGAGGAGCCTGGAGGAGCAGGACGGCTCCGCACCTCCTCCGCGGGCCCACGGGAGGCAGATCCCCGAAAAACCGCGGAGAGACGGGCTCAATGGTGCCTCGGCAACAAACACAGCCTTGAACTCTGCTCTGTGCGTGCGTGCGTGCGTGCGTGCGTGCGCGCGCATCGTGTTTATTGGAGCGTCCTTTGTGAAGCGGCTGCTGAACTGATTGACGTGCGGATGGAAGCGGCGCCCCGTGATGCCGAAGCGGCTCCCCGGTACCGACCCGCGGTCCTCGGTCCGCAGCCACGCACGAGGCGCCGCTCTGGACCAAAACGTCGTGCACGCACATCCTCCCCTCTGTGTGTGCAGGGGCGACGCGCACATGCACGCACGGAGAGAGACCTGCATGAAAGGCATCAGAACGCGAACAAAGCCTCACCTACAGCGCCGCTCGCGCCCCGCTGGATGCTGCGGTCCGCCCCGGCATCGCGCGCCAGTCGGCTGTGCTGCGCGGCTCGGCTCGGCTCGGCTCGGCTCGGCTCGGCTCGGTCAGAGACCCGCTCCTCTGTGGAGGTTTCCAGCAGCAGCAGCAGCACTCGGACTCGGAGCGCAGCGGCTCTGTTGTCTGTCACATTGTTGCTGGCCTTTTTTTTTTTTCTCGCATCCACATCCGATTTTTGGGGGGCGGAGTCAGAGCGGAGGCCCCGCCCCCCGCCCTGTGGGCCCGGAGCAAAACCGAACATCACGAGGAGGAACGTTTCAGCGGCAAATTAAGGAATTATGAGGGATTTGGGTTAAACTTACAAAAAAACCACCAAAGAAATGACAGTGGCTAATTTCTTAGAATTAATAGGGTTAAATAAGTCAGAAAACTGAGATTGAAATCATAATTTTTGAGAATAAAATCAGAGTTCTGAAGAATTAAGTCTCAACTCTGATAAAAGTAAGAAACTGATAAATTAGAATTTTTAAGGAAAATTCAGAGTTCTGAGAAAAATAAACTCAATTCTGACATTAAACCGAAACAAACCCGATGAACGAGAAGCCGAAAAAATACGGAATGTGGTGCTGCTTGTTTGGCAACCTCGATGTTCCCTCCCACAATCCTCGTTTTGAAAGAAAAAAATATATCAAAAAAAGACACTGGAGACAATATGAGTTTGAATAAATAAGCATATCATTCATCTTTCATTCATTCATCGTTCATTATTCACTCATATATGATCAATAATCTGTCAGTTTCGGTGAATCCATTCCACTTGTTCATACAGAGAACGACCTCAGCACTGAGAATCCAGTCCAGGTTTTCCCTGTGGCCTCACGGTCAGCCGGTACCTGCAGGCTGCTGCTGCTGAAGCTCAGAGAGCTGATGAGGAGAAGAGCGTGCAGGGATGGGTGAAAGATGGATATAAAACAGGTTTTCAGTAAAGTAAGTATTGATCACTGCTGGTAGTAACAGCTAGTTAGCTCCAGCTAAAAGCAGAAAGTCCCATGTTATTAAACCAAATGCTCCTTGTCTGACAAATAGAAACCTGTATTTATCATTATAAACCAGGGTTCTCAGACTTTTTAATCCAGGGATCTCGACAGGGGAGAACGTTTTGCAAGGACTACTCATAATCCTCAAGTTAATTAAACACAATCTGCCATTTGTCAGCCTGGTAAACCATATTTGCACACCACATTTGGATTGTGGAGCTATCAAGTGGGCAGGGCTGGTTTACGAGGTTAGCCATTTGTAACCCCAAATGCCAAATAAATTATCTATTTTTTGAACTTTCAAACCTAAATATTTAAGATCTGAACTTAACTAAATGAAATTGGAGTAATATCAATGCAATTTCTATCATTTTAAACACAGGCAAAGACTTACTGAAGCTACAATTTCCCTTCACAGCATTTACAATTTTAATTTACAGCTTTTACAGCTTTCAGAACATGAGCAGGGCTAAAAATAAAGTGTGCAGTTGTGAAGCTTCATACCAGAGTTTCCTTCATCTTTAGTTGAACAGTATGAACACTGAACCAGTCCAGATGAGAACGGTTTGTTGAACAAACAGCTCAAACCCTTCTCAAGAGGTTCAACGCTTATTGCCACTTTGACTCATTGGCAGAAAAGAGACAAACATAGAACAGTTACAGTCATCCAGTAAATAGATGCAACTAGTCTTATCACTCACATCACTGACAGGTTAAACTAGTGAGAAGCTGAACCTGTTTGTCGCGACACAGTTTCTCTCTTCTTGATTGATTGATGGCAAACAGACTCAGATCCTCCTCTGCCACCAAACCAGAAGCCCCTCGCTGTTTCTGAAGTCATAGCCAAATTCACCCTTCCTGTTTTCAGGCTGATGTTCTCCTCACTCTCTCTTCTGTTTAACTCTGGTTTTTGATAACCAGGTTCTGCTTTAACTCGGTGGCTTCATGGCTTCATCTTGTTCTTCTGTCTCTGTTCTCACTGGAACCAAACTCCAGATGAAGGTCCTGACCTCTCCTCATTCTGCTGGTTGAGACTCAGCTCCACTCGATGAAGAAGCTGATTTAAATGTTTCCATCATCACTGGATAGAAACGCTGAGTAGAGGCAGGAGCTGTGAGTGATGAGAGTAATGATCACAGATTTAGAGATCTGCATCACTCAGGTCAGGGTTTTTATTGGTCCATAGCTGTGGGAGGAATTAGTTTGTTTACACCTACATGTAGATATACACTTCTTTTTTTTTTTTTTTACTGATACAGGATGGTTATTAATTTATTATCATTTTATTTTCATTTTTTTCACAGAGCCCAAGCTCTGGCTCACTACCTACTGGGGGTAAAGAGACCCAGTTTGAGAACAGCAGCTGTAAACACTCTGTTACTCTGCAAACCTTTATTTCTACTTTTACTGCGTCAAAAAAAACCCAGTAACAATGAATAATTCCTCAGGTTTTGTTAGCTGTTTGTGGAGTTT
The DNA here is from genome assembly GCF_902148845.1 of Salarias fasciatus. Classification (NCBI taxonomy): domain Eukaryota; kingdom Metazoa; phylum Chordata; class Actinopteri; order Blenniiformes; family Blenniidae; genus Salarias; species Salarias fasciatus. The sequence goes on along the minus strand of NC_043760.1, from coordinate 29,212,961 downwards.
TGTGCTACCTTTGCTCACATCCTGCACATCTCCTGGGGGCTTAAAGGGATACTTCAACATTTTGGCAAATTGGCCCATTTAGCACAATTCCTTAGTCATTTCGAACAGCATACTTACTTTTTTTGTGAGGGCGAGCTGTTGTTAATCCGGAGGTGAGTCGGGGAAGGTTTTCGGGACGGACACAATGGAAGTGGATGGTATTTTTGTTCCCCCTCGTCAAACTCATCAATTACACAATCCAACAACCCCAAAACACTTTGGTGGACACGTTATAATCCTCACATTCACTACGCTGTGAAATATTAATGCAAAATTACCAGATTGAGTTGTTTATGTGTAGATTGCTAAAACGGAACTACTTACTAAACATGGCGTCTGGGCGTAGTGATTTCAAAAGAAAAAGTAGTTCCCAGTATTTGCTTCAGTGTCGTAACGCTACAATATTATTTGTTGGTGTTCCACAGCGTAGTGAATGTGCGGATTATAACGTGTCCACCAAAGTGTTCTGGGGTTGTCGGATTTTTTTATTTGATGAGTTTGATGAGGGGAACCAAAAATACCATTCACTTCTATTGTGTCCATCCCGAAAACCTTCCCCGACTCACCTCTGGATAAACAACAGCTCGCCCTCACAAAAAAAGTAAGTATGCTGTTCAAAATGACTGAGGAATTGCGCTAAATGGGCCAATTTGCCAAAATGTTGAAGTATCCCTTTAAGCCCCCCCGAACTGAAAACCTATGACGCCCCTGTTGTACTGTATGAAGACACTTAAGCCCTTGTTCACACAGTTTTTCTGGTTTGTACACTTTTCAGTTCCCAAAAATGCAAAGTATTCCAGGTGACATTGTCGTGGAGCGACCTCTGCTCAGCTGTCAGTGGTTACAGACTCGTCTCTGGCTGGAGAAACAGGATTCAGACGCGAGCTGAACTGACTGGGAGCAGAAACGGAGGAACAGTAGACGCGTTTAAACCGTGGCATTAAAGAAAATCACTCAGTCCGCTGCATTCATTCAATTCTCCGAGCTTTTTAAGTGAAGGAGTCGACGAAAATAGAAATATTACTTGAAACACATTCTCTGTCTCACACACACACAACTTGATCACAGTTGAATGAAACGAGGTTATATTGAATTAAATTTAGAGTTTGTTGCAGGTGTGGAGCTGCTCTGTTAACTGGTTGTAAGATGCAGCCGACAGAAGGAGGAGAGCTTTGCGTAGCAGCTGTGATCATGCAGAGACCAAAACCTGTCAGATCGGTGGATGCTTTGGGTTTTTATGGCTTCTAGAAACATCACAGGATTACTCTTTGCTTTTGTCTCGTCCATCAATCATGGATCAGTTTTTTAGTCATAGATTGATGAGTTCTGTCATGTGACTTAAATGCAAACCACCAAATCTTCACTTTAGCCATTGGAATATCCTTTCCTGCCGCTTTATTGACCATCCTGAGCATATAGCAGCAACGATGAGCCCCAGGAGCTTCTACAGCTGTTTCACCAGTTTTGAAGGACAGTTGCGTCTTCTCCGTGTCGACATGGGAAAAAAAGCTCCGGCTTGGTTCTAATCAGACCGAGGTGACAAGATCTGAAATCACATAACGCATGTATGCATCAGTAAACAGCAGTGGGAATGTGATTATGTACAGCTGCTGGATGCAGTTTGTCTTTCTTCTGATGCTGGTGGTATTATCTCATTTTAAAGAACAAAAGGCCGCTTGTGTTGAGGTTCTAACTGAGTGAGTGTGTGTGTGTGTTTTTTTTTTACTTTGAGCCTCCAAGCCACACAAAACAAGCACAGCTGTGCGAAATATGCAAAACATAGTACAGTTAAATCCCAGGGCCTTTGTTGTCGAGCAGCCACCCGTCTTTGTTTTATTACATCCTTTATGGGCCTTGAGATGCAGGACGAGCTGTGGAACAGATATCGGGGGGGGGGGTGAATGCGTTCCGCTTAATTTATTTGTGAGCGTGCACGTGTGAGAGACAATTAGTGGCGTGCATGGCCGTGCGGCGCTGGGACAAGCGCGCAGGTTGCACGTTTTTACGCTGCTCCCTTAATTGCCTCATCAGTAAATGTCAAATGTTCAAATGGCTTCGCCATCGAGAGTTATTTATTCGTTTGTGCTCCGTCAGATGCAGGCGCTGCGGCTGCACGCTGCAATTACTGCTGCACGGACAACTGTGCCAATGAATAATAAATCACAGCACAAAGAGATCCAGCCCGCTGCCGGTGAACCGCTACACCAGCAGCACCGGTCCGGGCCTCGCCGTGGAAACATCCTGCCTCGCCGCTGAACGCTGCTCAGATGGTCACTCAGGGACAGGAGGGGGAACAAGGAGTCGTGTCAGAGCTGCTAAATATTCCCCACAAGTGGCCGCGCACACATGGGCCGGGGAGTTTTCACAGATACTCCCCTGAAATAACGCACACACACGCTGTTCTCCTCAGAGCGGAGCTCCATAACGGGGCATTTGGAGGCAGATGACTCACACGAACTGGCTGGTGTGTTCCCAGACCGTGGATGAAAAGTGGAGTGTGAGGCGGCAGTGGGAAGTGTGTTTCTGAGACCCTGTGCTGAAGCGCCTCCAGCAGCCGTCCCCCCGGCGGCTCGGCGGCTCTTTGTTGCACACCTGACTCAGGGGCTTATCGTCCTTCTCCAGGTGTGTGTCACTCAGCAACGCTCCATTATGGCACAGCCTCTCTGTGAGGAGCCGGGAAGGAATGCAGAGGACCAGGTGGGACGCTCAGCGCGTCCACACCGGTGCTGGAGGAGGTGGGCTTAATGTATCTGATCACTGTTCATCGCAGAGATCGACGGTTCATCAGCTGGGCGACGCCGATATTCCACATTTTGACGCATATTGGCATCGGCCTTTTTTTTAATCCGACGACTGATAGATCAGTATGAAACGGGATTATTTTGTCTCACATTCAGCCCCGTCTCTCTACCTGCAGCATGCGCTGCCTCCAGCATTGTCCCGCCCACAGCAGCATCTGATTGGTTACACTCAGAACCAACAGGACTAACAACCAATGAGCAGTGAAAGCCTGCAGAGCCATGATATATGTGCATAGATCCATAGATACTAGAGGTGTCCCCAACTAAGAATTTCCATAGTCGAGTCTGATTCGTCTGATCCTGCCAATCGTCGACTGATAGTCGAATCTATCATCTTGTTTGGCGGAGCGGTGAGGGGGGGTGGGGCGCGCTGCGGCGCGGTGCCTACACGGACGTCGGAGCAGCGCGGCACAGCGTAGAGCGGTGCTCACACAACACACGGAGCGTCGAGGCGTTCTGTAATTTATTTATATCTATAAGCTCTGCAGATAAGCTCAATTTTTTGGGCTAAACAATTTCTCACATTATCTGCTCAAATTAAATGAAATAGGCTGAATTGCGCTGTGTCGGGTCGTTTCACAGCGCAACATCCATGCAAAAACAAAGAACTAAATTAAATAGCATTAGCCTTTTAGATAAATAAAAATAATAATATAATAATAATAACCTAAAATATTACAATTAAACGAAATAAAAGTTAGCATTAAAAATGAGAATTGAGTGACATAACCGTCTTTTATTAGCCCAATTATCTGGCTACTGACCCGTTTAAGGTGGAAGGCCATGTTGTTGTGAAGTGATATGAAAGGACACAACTTGCATTTGACTTTTTTTGGATCATCTTTGATTTGGTCTGAAGTTTTGTTTTTGTTTCTTTTTCTCGACATTGTGAGCCTTTTAAAGTTAAGCTAAATCACCACAGAGATGCTGCTCTGTGACGGAGCTCTGCGCAAAATTGTATTGTGCCACTCACCATGGTGGTTCATTCACAAACACTAAATAGATAGAATATTGAATAAAAGTACAAGTAAATTTATCCACAGTATATTTGATAGGCTAACATGTATATCAAATAGGATTTATATCATGTTTATTTGGAAAATAACAAGCAATTCTATGTAAAATCAGTCATTCAGCACCCCCATACAGCTGTAATGAAATGGTCCTTGTTTCATAGCCACATTTTGCGATGCTTCGACTGCATGATTGGAATCAAATCAGGCCCTTCGAACAAATCATCGAATTGTCGAATATTTAAAGACGCCCCTAATAGATACACATGCATAGAGAGAAGTTTTGTCAGTGAAACAAGCTCTGGAGAGAAGAGATTTGTCTCCTGACTGGCAAATTAATCCTGTAGAGGCTGAATTCTGCTTTGAAACACAGGAAATCACAACTTGCATTATGGAAAAAAGTCCAGCTAGCTTTATGCTGACTTGTATCGGAGAACCCATTGACATGCTAACAGTTAGCACAACAGTCGTGGAACTTGCTGGAACAAATTAAACTGAGCAACATTTCACTGACTAAATACAAAACACAAATGCTAGTTATGCATGACTGACAGACATATATTTCCCTCATTTAAAAAAAGCCGAACAATAATGAAACGCTCCGAAAACTCAGCTGTTAGCCTACAAAACACAAAAAGGAAGTAGCTACGGAAGCCCAAGAGGCTTTGAACTATTCAAAATTTTGACACCATTATTTTCACCTTTACTGCAAAATAAAATCGGCTGTAAATATCGGTATCAGCCCTGAAAAAAGCAACCACTGCACCACCGCACACTGACTGGAACCTTTTCACCAGAAGCTTGGTGTGAGTCAAATGGTTTACTGTATTCTGGCAGAAAAAAATTCCAAAATGGCTTTTTTTCACTTACGGTCAATAAAATGTTTGCTGTAAAGATTCAGGTATGATGTGAAATGCTCAGTGTTTTTAATTCATTAGCTGATAAGGAGCTAAATGCTAAACAATGCTAAATGCATCACGGTGCTTTGCTTAGCGTCTGAAAGGGATTTTTACTTTGTATGTTCAAACTTGGAGGTTTAGCTGTTTGACGAGTTTTCAGAATTACTCCCAAAATAATACTTTAGAGAAAAAGTGATTGAATCAAGAAGGATATTATTACACAGAGGAACTGACACCAAACTCCTGGCTGTGGGGTTGTGTGCAGTTAGCCTTGGCTTTCACTTTCACTTATTGTTCTCCAGAACACTTTGAAACATAAGTCTGGCGCTCAGCTGTTAATATTATAAAAGTGAGAGAACAGATAATATAACGAGTTTTGCTTGGATGATATTTTCTGCAATAGTGTCAGAGCCTATCTAAGTTTTTTTTCCATCCATGAGGGAATTTAAGTGATGCTAACCCTTGATTTTTTTCAGGGATTTGAACAACTCCTGCATGATGGATAGTAGATCGCTCAGTCATATTCTGTGGTTAGAAACATTTAAATTTTATTTATTTTTTTTTATTTTTTTTGAAGAACAAATGTTTAATTCTTACAGACAGTGAAGCTTAAATCCTGGATGAACGATGAACAGGCCTCCCGACTGTTTCCGCTCCACATTTAGTGTTTGCTGCTACCTGCGTAATCATTTCTGCGAATCGTAGCTGTGATTGCGATGAATCAGCAGGCAGTCAGAGCCTCCCTCCACTGCTAATTCACATCAGAACATCTGGCGGTCTCTCTAATCTCCCCACACTTTGTTTTTCTTCTCAGCTAATTGTGGGCATTAGAAACCTGCGAAAGCGTGACGGTTTCCATGGCGACACACCGATGTGCTCCGGCGTTCCCAGCCTCCAATATCCAGGTCATTTCATGCCATCTGTTTCCCCCGATCGCTGCATCTCGGCCGATTTGAACAGCCGGGCTGGTTTAATGGACTCGTTCACCACGACGCCACGCCGGCGGAGGTGTTTGACGAGGGGACGACGGGCTGAAGGACGAGACCCCTGAGAGCGCCCGATCAGGCTCATGTTCACCCTCACACACCCATGCGTGAGAAGCTGAGCTGGGACGGCAGCGAGTCTGCTGCGGACGGTTCTGTCTGGCGGGGATGCGTCTCTCAATGGGCGTCATGAGCTCATCTCACAGCTATAATGGAGAAACCTACAGGCCTGCTGGCAGGGCCTGTATGTATGGAAACCCGAGTGCTGCTCTCTGAATTCTATGAAACTTTATATCTAAAACACCTACATTGTGCTCAAAATCTGTGAAGGACTGGATGTACAGTTAGTGTTACAGCCCTGGGCATCAGTAACCGGGGCAGAGGGTCCCCGTCACGGAAGGGGGGGCGTTTCAGTCTGGCCTCTGTTCAAAATCAATGAAACTCAACAGTGAAATAAAACAACAGGACAAACACAAACATCTGCTGTTTTTCTCTTCGAAGATCTCTGGAAACACAACACTCAAGTTGTTAACATTGCCTCTATGTTCCTGCTGAGTGTTTTAACTATTCAGTTAACTCCAAAAATACCTGTGCACTGGTTTAAAATGAAGAAAATAATCAAATGCCTCTAAAACTAACGCATGAATTGTTTATGGCACAGAAAAACAGTAGTGTGTGCTAAAAATAGCATAATCCAGTCTTATACATGTTGTCCAGTTTGAGCATGAGGACGTCACTCAGCTCACCAAGAGGGCCAAACCGTGAAGGCCTGTAACGTGAAGCGTTTCAACCTTTAAACGACCGACTGTGGAAGAGTCACCGGCGGTTTGAAGGAAACTTCAGCATCTGTTTCTGTGTTGATGCTTGAAGTCCCCGGTCCGTCAGGTCCAGTTTACCGTCTGGTCTGAGGGAGTTCCTCACAGTGTTGCTCTTAATATCAAGGTCAGTATTTATACCTGCCTGACATTAACGCAATGACCGATGGAGGTGAGCTACTGAGAAATGAAAGACCTTTAAATGCTGATTATCTTCTGACCAAAACGACCCTGACATTAAGCAGGGGTGATGATTGTCTGTTCTTTTCTGGTGAAAGCTCCTTCGCTGTAGAAATACGGACATGCATTGTATAGCCTATAATGAAATTTCAGATAAAGTTCGTCCTTTGTATGATATGCTTTAAGAGTCTTAAAAAGGATCATTCCTCAACCACGTTGAACTCAGTAAAGATGTTTGAAAAATAAAACAGGAAGAGTCAGTCCTCAGAAAAGGCTCAATGAGGTAAACTAGTGGAGTCGGGTAGAAATACTTGGGCTAGGTAGCTGAAGAGATCAATAATCTTTAAAGTTGACATGATTATTCATGGAATCGTGAAGGGCTTAGTTTTCTAAAGGAGGGGCGCAGTGCTCTGCTCCACCATGAGAGGAGTTCAACAGGATGTAAGAGAGGACGTGAAATGCCTGTTTTCACTCTTGATCCGGGTTTTGACTCTGGTCTGCTGTCTTTGTGAGAGTAAACTCTATGTCATCGAGCTCTTTCCATCTCCTGAGGTTTTGCTCACTGTCTCCACTCCAGTATTGTGAAGACTGTGATCCAGTGTCCTCCCCCGGCCCAACCCAGGACCGACCGTCACATTTCTGCCACGACAGTCATTAGATCCCACAGAGACCAGTTACAGGACACCATTCTAATGGAAGAGGGAAAGACTGAGTGACATAAGTGTCAAAGGAAACAATGAGGGTGGGCCGATGTATTCAACACTGAAAGACGAGTCAGGGGTGAGAAAACACACTTCCTGAAATGACATAAAGGTAAAGATACTCTTTACAGAAAGGCTGTCAGTCCGTGACAGGTCATGAATGGATGGAAGGACGGGTGGACGGACAGATGGATGGATGGACGGATGGATGGACGGATGGATGTTCTCTTTTGTCTTGTTAACAGCTTAGCATTCCCAGCCAAGACGTTACATGAACTATAGATCGTGTGTGTGTGTGTGTGTGTGTGTGTGTGTGGAGTCCTGTCCAGGACCCAACCTGCCAGTCCCAGAGCCAACGCTGGGTGTGAAGCAGGAAACGTCTTGAAGAGTTCGTGATGCCATTAAATCACCGAGCCTCATGCAAATGCTATGTTAATTAGTGTTTGTGTTTGCACCTTTCACTATTCATAAGCTGTTTTTAGAAACCTTCAGGGCTGTTAAGGTTTGTCATGCTCAGTTTTGTTATTTTGGCTGCACACTCTCATCGATTAATCTTTAGAAAAACAGACACCCGTTGACAAAGCAAGCACAGCGCTCAAAGAAAAGATGAGTTCCGTAAGATAGTGAATCATAAAATTACTTTGCACAGGGAGGCAGCAGTCAAGTGAGTCCACAGGACCCACTTAAACCTCTCCAAACCCCGCAAAGACTTCCGACAGTCAGAGAAATCATTGAAAGCAAGGCCATGGGCTCAAGACGCCACAAGAATCCAGACAGAACTGCGTGATGACAGACACTACACTGAATCGATCCAAACAAGGTCCAGACAAAGCACGCAAGGTTTAATACACAGGAGCCTGGAAACCATGATTAAACTAACGATGATACATGTGCAACTGTTTAATCTGCCTCTGCCGCCTGGAAACTGACCCAGCTCTGTGAGATGTCACCCTCCATGGAGAGGGAGAAACGGTGGTTTTGCTACTGGTGCTGAGGCAGGTGGGCTGTGGGCAGGACTTCTGACCCAGCAGACCCCTGTTTGAGTCCCAGCTGACAACAAGCATCACGGAGAGTGATCTGTTTCTCTTCTGTCTCTCACGACCATCCGACACCCCGCTGTACATCATCCAGACAGGGTGAGTTAAACGCCCAAAACATGGCTCACGGAGAACGGCGAGGGTTTGGTGTGGGACAAGGGGATTTTTAAATGTAACCACCAGAACATCTTTACCCTGATTAGGTTGACTGAGGATATGATGGGCCAAAAATGACAACACTGCAGGTCGAAAGATGTAGAAGTAGATGTAGATGTGGTGTGGGTGGATGAGATCAAGCGCCTGCGGTCAAACATGCAGTGTAGCAAACAGTGGACAGAAGAGGTAAAGAGGAGAGAGGAGGCCGGATGGAGTGGGTGGAGTCCAGCGTCAGAGCTGAACGAGTGGAAGGAAAGAGGTGAAACCGCCATGATGTATGCTTTGGAGAGACTGGCTCTGAACAAACGACGGAGGCTGAGACGGAGAAGCTGATACTGGCAGTGAGTGATAAGCACGGGTCAGAGGTTACACCACTGGTTTGGACAGGGGCTGAGGAGACGTGCTGTTGGTGTGTCAGACAAACGTTCTGGTGGCAGAAGACCTCAGACAGGATGACAGAATAGACATCTTTTTGACTTTTACATTGAAGGATACCTCTTCAACAGGTTAGGTTGAAGAGGTGAGCGTCTCTCAAACGTTATAAATGTTTCTTGGAATTGGAGATGGGCACACCTAATCCAACATCTGGTGTCTGTATTTCACCCTGATATTTGGTTGTGTGTGATTTTTATTTTATTTTTGTCCACTTGCCTTGGCTAGAATTGCTAACTGTCACCTAACAGGCTAATTACTGAAGACAAGACCTTCACTCATCTTATGTTGAGCAGTGACTGGAAGTTGTTTGTATTTACTTCATATGCAGATGACGACCTCTTCTTCATATTTGTGATGAGTGTTTTTATTGGTCATTTAGACTGAAAGACCTGTTTGCAAAGTATTGCAGTTTTTTGATGTGTCGTTTTCTGGGGAGGCATATGAAACATATTCTCCACTACAGCCTCTTTGTAATGTTTTTGTGTTTAGCACCAAAAGCATCAAAAGTTCTTTTACTATAATCCATCCTTAACAGCGGTTCAGGACTTTAACTTTTCTTCACTTTATTCTCTGAAAGAGAATGAAATGCGCAGTGTTTAAATGGCACCACAAACGTGTTTGATTGCAGTCTTTAATGAATACGAATATTAAGTGGTGGGGAAAAAAAGAGGTAACTATCAAATCAACATTATTTTAGCTGATGATTTTAAAGTGAAGGGCTGCATGGTGGAGCAGTGATTAAGCTCTCTTGCCTCACAGTGAGAATGTTCTGGGTTCACAACCAGACAAGTTTCCTGTGTGTGGCGCCGTTTCTTGTGTGTGTGTCACTGACCTGTGTGTTTTGGTGCTTCACTGTTTTTTGACCACTGACTGCCTCACGGATTAACTGTTGATACCGTCGGTTCTGGACACTGCCTGGATTACGATGCTAGTTTGCGAACGAGCTAGCCAGTGGCTAAGCTAATCGGCTGTCTACACGACCCGGCGACAGCTGAGGAGGGGGTGAGATTAAAAAGTGCAGTGTTTGACGGAGGAAATTTCTGTTGTAGCAGCAGAAGGTAATCCTGGAGCTGGTGGAGGAGGGGGCTTCAAACACGTCTGTAGCAACAAGGAAATTACGCCAAACATACACCAAAAGGAAAAAAAACTACAGTTTGCGTACATCAATTGAACACAGAATATGGGAATAAAGTGATCATCTGTATCTAGAAAAGTCGTCAAAATGAAGGTAAGTCTTCAAACTATCTTGAAATACAGCATTTTCCACCCAAAATGGAAGAGATGTCCACCATGCTTTTCATCAGAGTAGCAGAGAGACAACAGTCCCGTGACCTGAAGAAATGCCCATAGGACAGACTTGGATGATCAAACAGCACTGTAACACACTCCAGGCGTTTTTCCTGACATGACTACTGCATGTGCTGTGGACCAACGTAGCTGTTACACAGTCTGGAGTGAGACTGGGTTGAGTTCTCAGTGGAAAAGTTCTCAATAAATGTGGTCGGAAAGGAAGAGTTCAGGAAAACAGACGTGACTCATGTTTCATAAATATGTTTTCAAAGGCCGACCTGACAGCAAAACCTACAGCACATGATGAACACAGAGACAAGACACCATTTTAATACCAAAGGGAAATATCAGTGGAAACAATGAAGGAGCATTTGTTAAAAGAAGTCTCCGCGGAACACGCTGAAGACCCAATACTTCTGCATTTCTTTGAAAGAGAATAAAAGGTATGTGAGGGCCTTTCTCCTGCTCCTCTGCCTCCTTCGTCTTGCCTCGCTCCCACACCTACTTTGTTCCACTTAAATATTACATGTGCATTAGGAAGAATGGAGGATGATGGATGTGTTGGGAGACCTGCTGCTTGAGCCTTTTCTGTTCCACATTTCCTCCTGCGCTCAGCAGCGATGGATGGACTCAGCGACCCAGGAGGGACAAATATAGACAAAAAGGCCTCATCATTACAGAAACAGATGCTTGACATCTCTTCATGACATTCGCTGTGTTTGTAGAGTCAAAGACCTTCCAGGTGCTCTTGGGTCAGCTCCATTCAGCAAACATTTTCATCCACTGATCCAGATTTCACAACAAAGACCAGAACTGTGATTCTCCATAAACACACTTTCTTCAAACATGACCACTAAACCACAGGTGACAGGAGGGCTAAGGCTACTGTTAGGAATTGCAAGTTTAATAAGCTAGTGTGGCAACGATTGGTGATCTGGTGATTAACTCCTTAGAGCTGAGTGCAGTAATTAAACAATCATACTGACCAGAATAGAGTGGAGCAATATTGTTCATATTGCTGGAGTTGTGGTCTGTTGGTCAAAAACTAAGAGGGTTAAGAGCACCTGGCAAAAGTTTTCTGCCTGTAAGAGGATCAGAGAGTAGATCTGGACTAGAGGGGATGCTTACTCAAACATATTTACCAAAGGAGTTCAGTGTCATAATGGCAGAGTGAAAGTAAAGGAGAATAGCTGAGGGTGTGTTGGAGTGTGTTCTTATTAAGAAAGGTTGGTGCCAAGAGTAGAAGCGGCAGGGGTGAACAACACCGCGGAGGGGAGGGACGGTTGGAGACGGTTCATCCAGACCGAGAGCCAGCGCTCGAGACTGGGTAACGACTGACTGGAACAAACAAGTCTGCAGGAGAAGAATACAGAACACCTGTGTTGCGAACATCATGTAGTGAGACCTTGTCCCTCCTGTGTGAGGCGGCTGCATGAACACACACCCTGCACACTGTGTGAGCTGCTCATGATCAGAGTAGGAACCAGAGTCCAGAGCTCAGTGTGTCTATGTCCTCATTTCCTATAAAAAGGTTCTATTGTTTGATATGACTTGTGACTGGCGTATTGTTATCCACATCGAGATAAGAGAAGCTACGCTGGAAGGTGATCTAGGACAAAAGAAAATCACCACACCACACAGTACCAGATCCAGACGACACTATAAAACAGCAGACTAGAAATGAAAAAAAATATATAATAAGATAGATGGGATTTACACACTCCAACACAATCCCAACTGCGCACGTTTAAGAATCAATAATCATTGGAGGTTTGCCAGTACATGCATTTAAGAATCATAGATAATAAAATATCCTGCCAAAGGGTGTCACTAAACACAAGATCCACAACTCTAAATCAAATATAACTCAAAGACTGCACAATGGCCATTAAACATCTAAAAAAGTGAAAATATAACAACAAAACCAGTGAATTAAAAGTCCCACTAAACCTAACTTATGAGATAAAAAAAAAAAACCAAAAACTGACAGTCACCACACTCTCAGACAGTCCGACATCCAACTGGAAATCCACAGGCTTTCTCAGCAAACACGAGTTCACATGGCGAATACAGCCTGTTGATTGGTGCACTGTTGTGTAGTGAGCAGAGCACTTGAGGCAGGTGTTGCAGCCATTTTCTTTTCTGTAACCAGGGAAATGTACTTCACAAATGATGCAATGCTTGATTACATCTTTCACATTGCCCTTTCCCCTCATAGTCGTTTCAAGCAATCCTTTAAAAAACTCTTCCCTTAAACACTGTGAATGCTTCCAGGCACACCATGGGTATATATATCCAGGTCATGCAATGACTGGATTGGACACAATATAAATTTTATGAGGGATTTTATTCCCCAACAGAGTTAACAGCATTAGAGTCAGCATTCATGTGACAGGATTGAGGTTGGTAGTTCACAGTAGAAGCAGAAATGTTGTGAAACAAAATCAATACGTACAAATATGGTAGTGATATAGACAACAGTACTAGCTCTCTCTCCTAAACAGAGACAACACAGATATAATACATCAGAAGGAGTTTCTTCAAACAAAAATATTCACCAATTTCAGTAAATGCATGAAATGGAACTTTATAAACAACACAAACTTTACAGTACAACCATATTAACATGCCTTCAAACATAGTTCACACACAAAATATTATAAACTTACTTCCACTCCTGTGGTTGACCTGTGCATGAACACACACACACCTGGAACACTGCGAATCTCCCCTCTGAATTCACAGAACACAATTGAAAACCATTGTACTCAGAGTATACAGAACAAATGATATTAACTTCACACACTGACAAAGATCACTCACGCTGTTCTGTAGCTCAATCTCTCTCAGCGTGGTGGTGAAATAGCCCAACCAGCACACCTCAATCACCTTCTTTCTCCAGACACTTGCGCGTGTATCTTTTCCCTCCTGTTCTCCCTGAGTTTTTTAAAATCTCACTTGAAGTCAGCTCTCGCCAGACTAGCCCTGCGGTGATTTTAAAGTGACAGTACCACTCCTAATTTCAGTTTCACTTCCCCTTGGTCACATATAGAACCATTTTTATGTCAGCATCTGGGCCACCATACCGGCTCACTGATCTGACAAATTTGGAGAACTCGTTCCCATCCATCATTACCTTTGTCCAACAGGGTCAATTCGTTGGAAATGATGTCCAAGGGGTTAGAGTTGGTCAACCCTCCACTAAATGTGCGAACTTTTGGTTGTAGTGCTTTAACCAGCATGCAGTGATTACTGCAGGGAAGAACCAATCACTGGATCTGCTGCCTGAAGAACCAGGTACCCAACTTTAAGCTGTGTTGGAAGAGCAACCATCACCAACAACAGCAGGGGCAACTTTTGGCGTGTCTTCTGATAGTCAATGGATTTCGTCAGCATGTTCAAACACAGAAAGAGGGAGAATGTGCTCTGGGGCTGTTGCTAGTGGGACCCGGCATCTGCATTATGATTGCCTGACTATTGACCGGGAGGTCAATACTTGACTTCAAAATCAAACACTGCCAACTCTGATGCCCACTGTTGACCCCCCCCCCCCCCCCCCCCCCCGTTCAACTGATTGCAGATAGCTGAGGGGGTTGTTATCAGTGAACACTACAGTTTTTTTTACAAGTAGATAATGTCTAAATTTCTGCATCACTGCCAATTTTAATGCCAGGAACTCCAGTTTTTGGGAGCTGTAGTTGGACAGGTGGGTCAGAGGCCGCTGCTTTCTAAAGTAGTTGGTCGTCACTTCCCCTCCTGGCAAAACACATCCCCAAGTCCAGCCTGACTGGCATCTATTTCAAGGATTAAGGGTTTAATGAGTTTAAATGGGCACCTGATTGTACCCACTGGCAAGGTCCAGTATTGAAAACTACTGACCGCCATCCAGGAACAGGACATCCAGGAACTCTTCAGTTTGAGTCAGGGGATAAGCATCCTTCCTTGTCTTTGCATTAAGCAAACAGTAGTCCACACATAACATGATCAATCCATTATTTGGAGAGGAGTATGTGCTACAGCTTGAATGCACAACGCCTCTCTGTCCAACAGCTCTTGGATCTTGAGGGGAAAGGTTGGCCCATGACAGATGGGAAAGCTCACAGGATATTGTGCTCTCTGCAGTCACCTGTTGGACCGCTGCTGTGTGCTAGTGGTCATCTGTCATCCAGTGATGACCAAGTCCTCTGACTGCAGTAGGGCAACCATGCGCATTTCGCCCAGCGGTGAGTGGAGCTGTAGTCAAACGCCTTCAGCACCCACAACCAGAAATTCAACAGTGCCATGATGGAACACGGACTCTCCTTGGCCTTCAAGCCAATTTTGTTGAGGCTACTTCTAAGTGAGACAACCTTCTGTTATCTAAGATACCTGCAGACAGTGAGTGTGCCCTGTGGAAAACACATCAGCCTGCTTTTAGGCCTTATTTAGACAAAAAATAAAAATACCACTGTAGAAATTACAGAGGATAGTAGGTTCAAGAAAAAAAAGTGTTTTAAAGTGTAATTACATGCGTTTTAAAGTGTAATTACATGCGTTTTAAAGTGTAATTACATGCGTAGCGTAATTGTGTGTGCTTTAAAGTGTAATTACATGTGTGTTACAGCGTAATTGCATGCGTTTCAAAGTGTAATTACATGTGTAGATTAATTACATGTGCATTACAGCGTAATTACATGCGTTTTAATGTGTAATTACAAGCATTTTAAAGTGTAAATACATGCGTTTACAGCGTGATTACATGTGTAGAGTAATTACATGCATATTAATGTTTAATTACATGCGTTTTAATGTGTAATTACATATGTAGCGTAATTACATGCATTTTAATGTGTAATTTCTCGTGTTTTAATGTTTAATTGCATGTGTTTTAATGTGTAATTACATATGTAGTGTAATTATAAACATTTTAATGCATAATTGAATGCATTTTAATGTTTAATTGCATGCGTTTTATTGTGCAATTACATGCGTAGCATCATTACATGTGCATTACAGCATAATTACATACTTTTTAATGTGTAATTACAAGCATTTTAAAGTGTAAATATATGCATTTTACTGCATAATTACATGTGTAGCGTAATTACATGCGTTTTAATGTGTAATTACATGCAAAGCCTAATTACATGTGTTTTACAGTGTAATTACATGCATTTTAATGTGTAATTACATGGGAAGCATAATTACATGTGTTTTAATATGCAATTACAAGCATTTTAAAGTGTAAATACATGTGTTTTACTATGTAATGACATGCGTAGCATAATTGCGTGCGCTTTAATGTGTAATTACATGCGTTTTAATTCATAGTTATATGCGTTTTACTGTGTAATTACATGCAAAATGTAATTATTTGTCCTTTAATGTGTAATTACAAGCATTTAAAGTGTAAATACATGCATTTTACTGTGTAAAAACATGTGTAGTGTAATTGCAGTCATTTTAAAGTGTAATTACATGCATTTTACTGTGTAATTATATGCGAAGCGTAATTTGATATGTTTTAATGTGAAATTACAAACATTTTAAAGTGTAAATACATGCGTTTTACTGTGCAATTACATGCGAAGCGCAATTATATGTGTTTTAATGTCTAATTACATGTGAAGCGTAATTATATGTCTTGATGTTTTTAAAGTCTAATTACATATGTTTTACTGTGTAATTACGTATGTAGCGTATTGGCCCGAATATAAGACGATATTTTATTCCAGGAACGGTATTCTCAAAAATGGGGTCGTGCTATAATCGAGGACTAGATGGAGCCAAAGTACCAGTGACCTGTACTGCCTCTGCTTGCATGCAGTGACTCAGCCGCCCCGTTAGGGGGCGGTAGTGAGTTGGACAGAGTGTAAGCCTACAGCAGTGTGAGAAGAAGACTGAGCAGTGTGGCTGCTGTTTGTTTTTCTAGGGTTCATTTCAAACAGCGCATCGAAAATATCTGCCTGTAAGTACTGGAATGTACTTAGTTGATGTTCAGGATGGAGGTGAAATTGATACTTGTGAGTTTGTCCGTTTGTTTTGAAGTTTCAACGCAGATGTTAATACTTTTAGCATGTTAATGGCGTTTCCATTAATAGTTAGCATTGAGCTAGCGGCTTTGATTTTAAATACTGACTTGTTTTGCTTTTAGACAGTGATGTATCTTGTGACACATTTTGTGTTTATGTTCACTTATATGTAGATCTGGTTTGTTTCAGTTTTACAGTCCCTTCAGGAGAAAGTAATAAACGCTCAGACCAGCTGAAATCTCCTGCTTTCTTTCTGAAGAACTGTTCTCTACATGCAGAACTGAATCCAACATTCACAGACTGCTGAATTATTAATGTTCATGAAGCGGAATAGAACTTGAATTTGATGGTTATAGAGTTATTTCCATCATTAATGCAGTTATTGAACCTTTGAGGTACTTAATTGTTGCTTATTGTTGCTTATTTTGAGAAAGAGAAAATATTTTTGATTTAATACTGCAACAATTTTTTTTTAATCTTAAATCACGTGAAATGTTTTCTCTGTTGTGAGTTTTTGGGTTTTGAATAATTGTACAATAATAAGTTATTTTATGAGTAACCTTATTGTCTTCAACATATTTTTACTTTCACAAAATGATATTTGAAAAAAAGGGGTCGTCTTATAATCAGAGTCGTCGGATATTCGGGCCAATACGGTAATTGCACGTGTTTTAATGTGTAATTACATGCGAAGTGTAATTATGTGTTTTAATGTGTAATTGCAAGCGTTTCAAACTGTAATGACATGCGCTTTAATGTGTAACTACATGTGTTTTAATGTGTAATTACATGCGTAGCGTAATTACGTCTTTTTAAAGTGTAATCACATGCATTTTAATGTGTAATTACATGCATTTTAAAGCGTACTTACATGCACGTTACAGCGTAATTACATGTCTGTGGTGCTATCTTGTATTGCATGACTAAAGGCCTGTACAGAGGCCGTCATTTTAACCATCTTTTAAGTTCACAACTTTCCACACTGTACAACATGGATCTAAAAATCTTTCCTAGAACAGAGACAAGTTAGAAGAGTGGTCAATTTTTGTTGGCTAAACACGCAAAGCAAATCACCAAACTAGCAAATCACGAAAAGGCTTTTCAGAAGATGTGACTTGTTTTGTTAGATTCATCTGATTGTTTCAGCATAATTACTGAAAATATTACAAATTGCATCTTCAATGAAGAGACATGTTTATTCAGAAACATTATTCCTTTCAATATAATAAAAAACCAAACTAGAAGGTTTTCTGTCAATCAACTGATTACTTACAGCACGCCATTCAGCTACTTTTCTTTTGCTCTGACGTTGCTCCATAGTTTATTTTTCCTCCATACAATAGAAGACTTGTGCGATGGGAACAGTCCTACATGTGCGTCTAAACATACTGTGTGATTTATTTTCATTGCAGCTGATCCGCAGAGTGTTGGGACTCTGGTTTCTGTCACTTGCAGTCATGTTCATTTACTCTGCTGTTGCTTTGCTTTTTTTTTCCCTTTTTGCAGCTGTATTGGACCCCATGAGGCTTACCAGAGACTTTTTCACACCATGCTTGTCACTTCCTGGGAGACGGCGGCCCAATTCCCTCTGTCACACCGAACGACAGCCACGCTCTTCAGCAGCTCACCTTTTTTCACTTCCCGTTCTCTCGGAGTGTCTCTCGTCTCGGGTTTGAGGTTACAGTTTCCTTCCTGCTCGCTGTCTGTCTTGAAGAGGTTTGACAATCTCAGAAAGCAGCAATCAGTTCTTTTTCACATGCAAACAGTGTGATTAATATTCTGATGAGGGTTTATTTTTGAACTGACACTCCTGCAGTTTATTTTAAACCATGCTGGGTTTTTTTCTTAATGACAGCCACGACCGGCCCGTCTGCTTCTGTTTTCATGTTCCAGTCTTTGCAGCTTAAGTGAGACAGCTTCATCTTTCTGTCTGCAACTTTCTTCTGTCTCCCCTCTCCTTCACCTTTCTCTTTGGGTTTTTACCTCTGCTGGTAATCTGCCTCTTATCTGAGTGATGTAAGCTGGATGTAATGCCTTTAATGATCACATGCCGCTGATAAGATAAGTCTGCTTGAGCTCTTTGAAACTCCTCTGTGAATCTCTCTGAACCTGCTTCGCCACTTCATGAAAGACTGGCAAAATCTGTGTCATCTATTTTCTTATTTCACTTATTTTCACCGCAATCAGAATGAGATTAAATCCGTGCAAGGCCCGTTGATGGACATCTTCAGCAGCACCACTCTCCTGCCCTAAACTTAACTTTAGCTGTAACGTGACCTTTACCCTAAAGCCGTATCCTGACCCCCAGAACTCCCCTGTGTGGCGGGTGCATTCGTATATTTACAGTGTATTTAGTGTTTTAAGGCTCAGTTCCCACTCAGACACACACACAAACCCCCAGTGTGTGTCTGGAATCGGGCTTGAGTCGGGCTGCTCTCCGGATGTGTGTATTTTGGGTTCCAGAGGCAGATGTTGTGTCACGCTCGCTCTCTCGCCACTTTCATTCTGTCTAACCAGAGAAGACGAGGAAGACAGTGGTCCCTTTAAAGCAGCGCACACCCCGGCCGGCTCGCCTCCGTTACCATGCTGCACCCGCCTCGCGCTACTTCGGAACTAGGTTGTTTCCATGGCGACGGGGTATTTGATGGACAGGCCTGTGTATGATGGCCGGTCTGCTGCGAGAGCTTCCACCCTCTGCTGTTTCCCCCCAACAGCATGCGAAGAATTCAGCAAGTTTGCACATCGGCTGGTTAAAATATTCAGCGCATAGAGATGCAGCGATGCCTTCACTGACAGCCGACTGCAGGAATTAAACAGCTGCCTTCAGCAGATCCACTTTCAGGTGCAAACACTGAATCTTCACCCAATCTTTCTGCCGCCTGGCCCACACACCTACTGCACAGTACAGCCAGACACAAATGGATTCGGGCATCTGACACATAAAATTCAGTTCATGCAATGAAATTAGCTGCATCATCAAGACTAAATAAGCAACACAATGCTTTTACATTCACACACTGCGACAAACTGCATGTTGTCTTGCAGCTGACTGATGCATAAATCTGAAATTCTGAACCTTTCAAGTGTGTCGGACCGAGTCTGATCCAGTTGTGAATGTTAAATCCAAAGTGAGGTTTGTTTTCAAAGGATCTGATGCTTCAACTGCAGCAGGTTCAAGGAAGGAATTATTTTATTGTTCAACAAAGGGTGAATGGAATTTACTGATCACACACACTAAAGCACTGTCTCACATGGGGGAGCCTCCTGGTTCAGCGTCTCAGGACACTCTGGTGCATGGACAGGCAGAACCGCCGGTCTGGAGACTGAAAGCCAGTCGAGACGAGCCACTGCTGCCTCACTGCATACGACAAGCCTATGAAAAATCAAACAGCTACGACCGTAAAGTGCTACTCACACATTCATGAATGCATCTGTAACAATCCAACCAGGCCCGCAGTTCTGAGCCTGCATTAGTGACTGATCTCTTATTGCTTTAAGTAGTATTTTAAATCATTCTTACAATCGAGATGCCTTCACGGTTTCAGCATGCTGTGGAATTCAGTTTTTATTTTGGATAAAAAAACAAAAGCAGCCCAGCGCAGCTCACCCAGAGGGCAGAACACCTTCACCTCTACGAATAGCATTAGAAAACCCGAAGATTTCATATGTTATTTCAAAATAAAGCATCTTCCTTGACTCTCCATCTCTGCTAGAAACGATCAACCTGGTAACTTATTGTTCATCCAGAAGAGGGATATGGAGCATCCCTACATCTCTCCTCCAGAATCCCAGTAAAGTCTCTCTGTTCCAGCTTCTTGAATCATGTATTTTCAAAAGGAATGTATCAAAGTGTTTGGCAGAGAAAGGCAGCAAAGCCCTCTTTAGAGGATTACTGCCTGAGTAGGATGAGATTTTTCACTTCTTTTCCCTCTATCCTTCATGTGCAGCACATGGAAGTCGTGTTGTATTCAGCAGCGTTCTACACAGGCTGACAGGCTGGATCTAATCAAATCTCACTTTAAAAAATAAAATAAAATAGAATTAGAGTAACTAGCAGCTTCAGAAATTCATTTCAGTTTTATGACTCGAGAAATGAAGGTTACAGATAAACGTGTGCTCTGATTGGCCGTTCAGAGACGGAAACATCTGGAGTGTTGGAGAGATCCCCAGATCCCCAGATCCCCAGGCTGAACATGAAGACTCGGATGATGGAAGCAGAACATTTGAGAAGAGGTTGGGAGATTGAACCAACAATTTGACAGTTTTAGCAGATTTGTATTAGAGACAGAACGCTAGAATGCATAAAGACAAAACTGACTGAAAAAAATGTGCTGCGTCAATGTCTGTGCTGTACCTGGATCATGACTGCCCTGCACATAGAGCTCTGAGTGTAGACATATAGAAATATGTTTAATCACCTGCTGACCTGCCCATTCTCTTTTTGTTCTTTTCTTTTTCTCTTTTTCACTCCAAAAACCTCTCTTTTTGTTTTTTTTAGTTCTGTCTATTTGTTACTGTAAAGCTAGAAAACTTCATAACATGTTCACACATCGCTGCCGTTTAGACAACAGCATTTCCTGTGAAAACATCATGATTGCATTTCCATCTCAGAAAACTTTCATGTTTACACAGCAACATTTTGAAAACAATGTCAGTAAACGAAGAAGCAGCAGCAACGCTCTGAAGCCATGTCGCTCTCATGTTAGTCCTCTAGTTGGGACCAGGACCTGGACCAGGACCAGGACCAGGAGAATCTGGACCAGGAGTCATGGCATTAATGACAGCGACATGTTGTTCTTATTGACAGTTCACTACGGTCATGGTGTGTAGTCGCAGCATTTTCCCGTCTACACAGCGACAGAGCCAGAGGCCCTCGTTTATCAATCCTGCCTAGAAACAAGTGCAGATCTGAGAACGAGGCTCGACAGGACTTCATTCATATTCACCTCTCTCATGCATACATTCTTCGAAATAAATAGATATATATGTTCATGTACAAAGAAAATATACCATAAGCATGAGGGAGAAGTGTGTGTGAGAGGGAAGAATATATGTGTCTGATTAAATAAAGCATTTGAGCTACTTTGAAGTAAGCGCTACGTTTACATCGGGTCCTCTCGAGGCTCCAGCACATCAAAAGTCACTGCATTGACCAAACAAATATAGTGTGAAACTACACAGGCAACATTTTTCCAGGGTAAACGGCAACGTTCCCCCACCGAGCCAAGACCTGGATCTGAAGAGTCTGAGGCTGCTCCACGGTGAACACCTGCACTGGTAAAACAGCGCTCCTGGTCTCTGTTACTGAAAGTGAAAACCTTTATCAGTCCCACAGAGGAGATTTACTAGATATTCCCTGAAGGCATTATTTTATTCTTTTACTTTCTGATCTTTTCTGAGTTTGTGCCTGCTTCTGCTTCATGACATGTTGAGGTTTGCCTAATAATTATTTCCACGCTCCGCCAGGTTTTGCTGCTCTGCGAGTCAAACCTTGCTACAGGATG
Organism: Salarias fasciatus; assembly: GCF_902148845.1. NCBI lineage: Eukaryota > Metazoa > Chordata > Actinopteri > Blenniiformes > Blenniidae > Salarias > Salarias fasciatus. Next base: position 29,191,097 of record NC_043760.1, on the reverse strand, counting down.
TCAGATCTGCCGAGAGGTTTGATACGCTCACTTCCAAACCGTTAAATACCGATTGTAGCGTGGAAATGGTCGTACGCCCAGTCTCCTGCCGAGAGTTTTTTAAAAGTCCCGTGTTTGGAGCCTTTCTTTAAAAAGCTGGATTTTCAGTGGCTGCGATGTCGTATGAACCGGCCCCCAAAATGTAACAAAGGCTTCCTGTTTTCACTTGTAAACAGGAAGCGCTCCCCGCTGGGTGACAGAGTCTGATCCTCCCAGACGTTTCAGTCTCCTCCATTTGCATGACAGAGCAGGCATGGTGGACATGCTGTTAGGATGACGTGCAGGCCTGAATGAAACCGCCTTGGCCTCTCGCACATCTTCACAGCTCCAGTTCCTCTCGTTACGCTGAAGTATGAAAATCACAACAGGTAGCGCTTCATCTGCATGATTTATTCAGCGTGTGGGAAGCCAGGCTGTAATTGTTTTGCTTGTCGTGCATCTTCTACATGCGTGCCACTTCACGAACTGTACCAAACAAAGGCCGTGCATGTGTGTGAGCGAGAGGCCGCTCTGACGGCCACGGCCACACTGCCGCTGTGTGAATGTGCGTCTTTGTGTGGCGCTGTGTCGATTCTCCTGAGCTCTGTTTGGGCTTTTGAACAGCTTTCCTCCGACCGGTCAGACTCCCCATCAGATATAATGAGGGGAACATGGAAGCCAAACTAGCGGTTTGAAATGGTAATTAGTGAGACTCCCTGCTACCAAACCAGACACAGTGACTGATCCGGCACCGCAGAATTAGACAGTGGGAGACAGTACCAGGACACGTTTAGATGGCAGTCGTATATTTAGCCTGGGCGTCCAGGAGCAGGCGTGGGGCGAGCCGAGGGCAGAACCAGGGCGCCTCTAACTGCGTCCACCGTACAGGAAACTCTCTGCAGCTTCACAGCATTACTGCGCACAACATCCAGTCTCAGATCGGCTCAACAGAGAATAAACATTTCCTTCACAAGCTTCACATTTCCTTTTTTCTCTCTTGTAGCCTCAGACGTCTGAGATCCTCCAGTGTTATTTCTTTATTTAGCTTTTCTCTTTTTCAATTCCTCAACACTAAAGAGTAGTGGAGGAGCATTTCACACTCATTATCGTTACAGGAGAGTAACTGTAATAGCAGGTCGGACTCTGAAACACTGCTGAGCAGCTGGAAGGGTTTTTTTCCCTCTCTTCGCGTCCACATTGTCCCACGTCCTGGAAAAGACTCCATCATTGTGTCTGTGACACAAATCACAGCTCCAGTGTCTCGCGGTGACTTCAGACCCGAGGCTCTGGCCTCCTCCTCATGAAGGCATCAGAGAACAGAGGGAAAGAAGAGTTTCTGTCCGGGAGACATCCGATCCTCCGCTTCGCTGACAGAGGTGTGGATGTTGCAGCCGGAGTCCTTCTCACCTTCACCCACACCTCTGCAGGGCACAAAGACCATCCCTCTGCCTTTAATTGTGTCCGCCACACATTCCTCTGGAGCACGTGTTCGTTTTCAACAGGTGGCGATTTATCAATCGTCATTTACTCCTCTGCCGGTTCTCCTCACGGCTGTACTCTCTCCTCTCTTTCATTTATTTTATGGGACCATAAATGAGTCATTTAAAAAAAAAAGATCCTGATATTACCAGATTTACTGCTGGAATAGTTATCGTGTCTCTTTTAAATAAAGACCCAACATGAGAAGACTTCTGTCCAGGACGAGAGCCCTGGAAGAAGCTCGCCCGGTGTTTCCCGTGCCTGTCCAGTCACCGGTTCAGGTGCAGAACATGCAAATCAGACAGGCTCAAGCATTCCGTTGTTCCAGCAGCCAGTGCTGCCAGCTGGGAGTGTTTGTGTGAACATCAGGTAATTGTGTTTTCTTGATGGATGTTTTCGTCTTGGTTCGACAATCAATCAGAGACGGTGACGTTCATCTTAACCTCCATATTTACTGGAAGAAAAACTGGCTTCACCAGTCTCAGCTAAAACCTGAAATCCTCTCAGGAGACTGTTTCTCCTTCACATTCTCTTATTTGATAGGACGCTCTTTGATCGGGGCTGACGTTCCTACTTGCTTCCAGTGTCTCGGTGCTGGAAAGCCTGAATATAACCATGTGTTTTCATGAAGTTCCTCAGAATGGCTCATTATTCCGGGCGAGACTTTCATTATAATGAGGTGTCTGTGAGGAAGAAGAAACATCCAGAAAACAGGAAGATCAGGTTCCTCATTTACCAAACAGAACAGGTTCTAAACTTCTCTAAGGATGACATCCAGAATGTGTGTGAGCACAAAACCCTCTGGATTCATCAAACATCACTTGTGGGTCAAAGAGGTGAGGAAGAGGAACTTTTTCTCAACTGAATCACTTGTCAGCAGAAATCCATGTTTGGTACATTGAATGTTGGGAAAACCAGCAAAAGGAAACATGCTGCTGGTTCTTTGTGTTGATGAGCAGGACTGAATTGTTTCTTCTACCCTGGGTGTGATTTGATGGGTGGTGTGAATCAGTCCAGCCTCCTCCTCTTCAGTCCTCTTGGACTGAATCATGTGATCTCTGTGGGGGGAAATCTCCCTCTAGCAGGGGTCAAAGCTGCTTCAGCAGTCAGATCATGAAGCACACGGCTGTCGACTCCGAGGTCAAACTAAAGTCGTGCCGGTGAGTTCAAGGTCACGTGTGACAAGTGCTAAAGTTCTGCTGGCGTTCTGGTGGTGGAGGAGGACGAGGTGACGGAGAGGCCTGGTGGAGCAGAGGAGGAGCGATTGGCCAGAAGGAAATTCACAGTGCTTTACAAAGTAATCAAGAAAAACATTAAAGCAGAGCAATGAAGAACCTTATCCTGATGTGATTGAGTTGATGAGAAACATTAAAACAGTGGGAGTATAAAAGGCAATGAAATGAAGAATGAATGAACAAATAGCTTTAGAAGGATAAAGGTAATAAAATAAGTCAGATGTATTTATTGTTGGATTCTGTGCAAATTATTTTGTTTTAAATCCCGAATTACAGTTTCTCTCCATTGGTTTTGCTCATTTCCTGAAACAGAAATTACTTTTTCAAAACTCTGAAATCTTTTGGCAAAACAGTCTCACAGTTCAGCTCAACACCGCAGTCCACCTACTAAAGCTCTTCTCTCTCCCAAAACTGTTCACTCATGTTTCAAATCTACATTTCTTCCCCATATAAACAGTCAGAGACACCAGAATGTAAAGATCCTTCTCAACAGCTTTGGCTCATCTCTGACGTTTCATTTCAGACCAGAAGTTCTCAGTTCTCTTGGTTCTCTTCTCAAAAACAACTTGGACAGTTCAGCAGAACCACCTGGTTCACCAGATTTCTTCCAAAACAGTTCACTCAGGTGGCAAAACTGAATTTCTTTCTCAAACAAATGGTCATTGTCCTCAAAATGCATCGTCCCTTTGGCCTCATGTGGCTCTGACAGGCAGAACGTTTAGATGTTTTGTCTTTCAGACTTTCAGACAGAGGACCATTGAAATCTTCCTCCTTCAGTCTGAGCCCAGTCCTTCATTCACCATGGATACTGTTATAGTTTTTTTTTTTTTTTTGGTTGTTTAGCTAACAGAACATATGTTGCACCTCTGGGTGTTCACTTGGCCATTAGGTGACCGTGGCGACCAGCATCCTGAAGGTGGCTCTGTCCTGGGCCTTGCGAATAAGAACGGGTAGTGGGCGGTACTCGGAGACTTCTTTTAGCCAGGAAGGCCTCGGACGGCCGTGGAGGCGCTTCCTGTCGATTGGCGGACGGCGGGTGGCCTCGGCGACGATTGCTTTGGCAGGAATGTCATCGCCAAGGCGAGAGACGTGTCCGAAGAGTTGTAGTATTCTTCTCTTGATGATGGTCGAGAGCGGTACGGGATCACCGGCTCTGGCGCATACAGCCTCGTTTCTGACGTGATGAAACCGCCTGGTGCCGAGAATATTGTGAAGGCAGTTGCGCTGAAAAGCGTCCAGTCGTCTTGTTTGTTCGGTGATAGTGTCCATGTTTCACTCCCGTAGAGGAGAACAGGGAGCACCACTGAATTTAACAGGCGTATCTTGGTAGCTAATCGGATGTTGCTGTCGCCATACGGGGTGCAGGCGTCCAAAGGAGCTGCGGGCGAGTTGCAAGCGCCTTATGATCTCTCAGTCGGAAGAACAATCGGAAGAGATTTTGGCTCCAAGATAGATAAAATCATCTACGACCTCGACTTGATCGTTAGCAGCAGTTCGAAGTGGTTGTAAGGGAGTCGGAGAGGGATCGTACCTTGGTTGTACATTGTACGTTGTACATTGCTGTGCCTGTAATTATCTTTATTCGCACACAAAGGAACTTCCATGCATAAAAGATAAAAGACAGCATACTGTAAAATAAACACAAGCAACCGAAAAGGGAAATGGATTTAGGTTACCGTGCTGTAAATGAAGCCGGGGTTTCACTGCTCACTTCTTCACTGGCCCCTCCTCACCCTCACACACACTGGTTCATGTCTGCTGTTCATGGTATTGCAGTTTGTTCTTGACTCATTTGGACAGTTGAGCCCCACTCTCTTTAAAGCTCAGGTGAGAAGTGCTCCACCTTCCCTGTGCTGCTGACCTCCTTCCTGTTTGTCCCGACAGTCCAGAAGACACTGAAGTTGTCAGTGAACGTCTTCCCACTGCAGAAGCTGGTTGAGCCACATATTCAGTTGTAAAAGACAAGAGAAATGTTCAAAAATTATGGTACAATCATTAAAAACAAAACAACATAAAGCAGTTGATATACAACATTAGAAAGGTGCAGGTCTGAAGAGCAGGAGAGGGAGTTCAGAACCTGAGCACACTGCTGTAGCTACAGTCAGCTTCTTTGAGGCCAGCTCTTCAGAGCAGCGAGGCTGATCCCGGTCCCTCGTTCTAGAGCTTTTATGAGGAGCGTGTGGACGTCACGAGTGAAGCCTGAAGACAAAGGCCAGGTTCTGAAAAAGTCTCCTCTTCTGGAGTTCCTTGTGGAAATGGAGGTGGAGAGCGCCGGTACAGAGCCGTGGTCCAGCAGGCCAGGCAGGAAGCGCTTCAGTGACAGACTGAGGAGCGTCGCAGGCAAAGATGAGCAGATTTCTGAGGTTAACGAGAAGCACAGAGAGCGAAGTTTAAAAAAAATCCACAGACACGACCAGTCGGTGACATGAAAGTGTCACAGGAAGTGAAAAAGCCTCCATCAGGAAGACAGAACTGACCGGTGAACCTCTGTGTTTGTCGCTCCTCCTTCTCATCACTTCTTCTTTCAGGATGAAACCTTTACAGATGACAGAGCACAGACGCACTTTCGAGAAAGATCTGCAGAAAAAAACACAATCCCATCCCAGCTGGGTGAAGCACAGAAGACCAGGATGGTTTTCATTCCTTGATAAAATGAGCACCAAAGCGTCCTTTCTGTTCAGTCATGTCTTCAGTCACAGCAGATCGGAGCAGATCGGAGGCGTCCCAACCTTCACTGCAGCCACAGCTGAGCTCTGAAATCTTTCAGACGTTACTGCTCAGAGCTGAAGAGCAGACGAGATGAAGCAGCCACATGGCCCCATAAACTTTCTAAATGTTATGCATGTCTTCTGATCATTAGCACAACAAACACCTCATTAAACGTCGGCGATCGCAAGACGCCCCGGAGCCCTGGTGAATTCATGAGCCGCCCAGCTCAGCCGACTATCTCTGGAGCTGCGACTGTAATGAGAGAAGCATGTATGGCGGGCTGACTGTGTGCGTCTGTGGCATGTTAATTATACATGTGTATCCATAAAAAGCATGTTTTTCATATGACTGCACTCCGACCTCAGAGAGAGGCTGAACGAACACGCAGTCAGTAATGTGAGATTGTAAAGAGATGTCACTTTGCCTTTTTTCCCCCCACAAGTTAACAAATATAGTAGATATGTTGGTCCTGATGAAAACTGAATCGCTCTCCATAATTACGTAGTGCTGGGTCAGAGTTTTGGCTCTGGTTGTAAAGCACAATCCCTTCAGTGTCCTCTAAGAAACACAAGGTGAAACATTATTTAGCTGAATGAAATGACTGAAGAAAAAAACTAAAAATCAAAAGATTGTGCGTCCTGTAGCACAAAGTCTTCCCTCCTTTTTCAGAAAACATGGAGTTGCTGCTGCATCGCCGTTACAACGGGACTAAATCAATCTCGTCTAGAGCAAAACGCCGCGGCGCCGCGTTCGCTGCACGCTAAACAAAGCAGGACTCAGCGGGTGAAGGACGCCGAGGACACCGCCACTGAAAGGAAAACCGCAAAACGGAAGAATCCTGTTTGAAAAAGAAAAAGATGACGTTAATGGAGTGTAGGCGGAGCTCTGACAGGAGGCAGTGTCTCCATTGTGCCCAAAAAGATTCTCCATCACTTACTGAAACAGAAATACAGACAGCCGTGTAGAAATACAGGAGGAGGAGGAAGAGCATCCTCTCTCTGGAGTTATTAGGCTTTCTAAATGTACGCAAAGGAAAATTGACATGAGTGAGTGACGTGGGGTCAGAGGTCACGTGTTTTAGGTGATATTCTCACTCTGTCTCTGGTTCCAGGCTCCTAGACTTCCCCTCCTCTTGTCTGACTGCTGTTCCCTGTCCTCGTGTCCTTCAGCTGTGTCCAAGTGTGTCTTAGCACCGTTTGCATCCGTCCAACAACCCTCATCATCACCGGAGTGTGATCCAGCTGTAGGGGGATCCGACTCCTCAGCCTCGATGGGAAAATCTATTCCAGGTATTAGAGAGGAGGATTCCACCGACAGTCGGACCTCGGATCCAGGAGGAACAATGCGGTTTTAAGTCGGACCTTTCTTTTGGTCGGTCGCTGGTTGTGGTTGTGACAGCAGTGCGACCAAAAGGTGGAACGGAGGCAACATGCCTGGATGTTGTTCAGGAAGAGTCACTGATGATGGGGTGTCTATATGATGCTCTTACAGTGCAAAAATCTAGCCTATCACGCCATGGAGCCATGTTTATATTATCATTAGGTATAAAATAAGCTTTTGGAGAAATATTGTAGCCTCAAACAACATTCTGAACTTGTGATCTCAAGCTTCAAACTGTCTGTGACAAAAAATGGCGCCCGTTACGTCAGTGTTGTAACTCTCAGTGTAAACCCTTGACTTGGACATGGATGACTGTCTGTGGAAATGTGTAAAGTCTTCAACCGCTTGAAGCATGTTCAGGGTTTAAACTGCAGCGACTCATCATCAGCAGAGTGAAACTCACTGCGGTCTGATCGGTCTGACCGTTCAGGCCTCGTTTACACACTTTCCCCACAGCTTCCATTTCCTCTGCTAAACATCTTTTTTCTAAAGTCAAGTGCAAAAATACATTCAGCATTTTGCATCATTGAATCTGATAAGTTTCTTTTTTCTAAATTTGAATTTGCAAAACAGCTCCAGCTCCACAGCGCTGAGCAGAAGCAGATGAAGACGGCGCCCGGAGCACAATGAGACTCCCACTGCTTTACCGAACAATGCCCAGCAGATACCAGACATTAAAGTGGGATGTATAAAACGCACGGCACCAGACAATCTGCAGAGAGGGAAGACAATAGGAAGAGGAGGAGGAGGAGGAGGAGGAGATTTGGCTGGCTCAGAGCCATCGCAGCATTACGTGGAGAGGCAGCAGAAGCACCACGAGCATTATTATGAGCGTCCTCATTGAAGTGTCCGCCTGAAAAGGTTTGCTGAGCAGCTTGGAGGGAGAGTCCTCTGAGAACGTTCACACAGCCTGGTTCATGAGAACACTGCGTGTCGGACGTGACCGCGGACTTTGCAAGACACGCCGTCAGCGTGCATATTGGACCTTTGCAAGGCAAAATACCTGGACAAGATAATATCTGGATAATATGCACAAATTAGTCAAATATGTCTGAATCAGGAGCCCTGTGAACTCCTCATCAGGTCAGAACTCTCCTCTCACACTGAAGCAACTGACACATGGTAGGAAACGTGGCCCTGAGTCGAAATGAAAAGAAGAACTGAGTAAAATAAGAGATTCTTGATGTCCAGCAGCAGTCTGGTGACGATGCAGACATCAGACTTTGGGAACGGTGAGCTGGAGGGATGACCTTTATAGAAATGAAGCATTACATTATCGAGGCGAGGGTCCGCAGTTTCTCTATAGGAGTAGAAAGTCAAATCCTTTCCTGCAGCGGGATTTATTTTAACCTCTACAGATGACAACGTGATTTAGGAGGCGAAAGAGAGAACACAGAGAGGGAATTTCCACCACCTTGAGTCCAAGTGACAACAGTACATTTCCTGTTATTGAGACACTGATTGGACTTCATGATGCTATCCAGGAATTCATGACTATAGAAGGCTTTTTTGACAGTGTTAATAGCTCTGCATTTTGGTTTGAAATTCTCCTTAGGTAGATTTATGAGCCTGTAGTTTCATACTTGTTCTTGAATAAATGAGTAAAATCAGCACTTTGATCAAAATGTTTTTTCTGTCAGTTTTTCTTCTTTTGCCATTTTGAACCAACTGTTCCGTAACGGGACGTGTTTAACCTCAGAATTAATCAAACAGGCAGATAAATGAAGCTGAATTGCTAAAAAAAAAAGAAAAAAAAGTGGGAAGTACGCCTTGTTAAAAAGTACTGAGTGGAAACTGACCGACTCAAATCCGTGAAAAGTGTCTTTCATGACGATGAGATAAAACCCAGCGTACCTGTGATGACAGAGGTCTCTGTCGGACTGAAATTATTCATTCTGACTGAGGATATAAATGTTCAAAATGAGTCATTAAACTGTAATGTAAATTATTTATTATTTATCAGAGTTCTTTGACGTTCAGTAATTTTCTAAAACAGCTGGGCAGCGCAGTTTTCCGCAAACATTAAATTAAAAATGATCTATTGGGGACAATTTTCTCTTGCAAATTACAACATTAATGACGTTCTGTGTCACCAGGATGGTGTGTGTGGGATTATTACTGAAAATAAACCACACCGGCAGTAAAGGGAGGCGGCGTAACGGCCTGATTTATTCATGTGTGTTTATTGGTTTTTGGACACGCTGGAGATCAGTGTCACAGAGGAATAAACAATGTTCAGCTGCAGCGTTTACTCAGCTCAGGTTATTTTGTTGTTTGTTGAGAGTGAATGTTGTCTTTTAAAGTCTTGAGGTATTTCACACAATCAGATGAATCGGTTTGTAAAGATAGAAAATCTGTTTCTTCTCCTCCTGTTTTGCTGAGGCAGCAAGTCGTGACTTATTCTTTCTGTCTTCGAGTCTCGGCTGAAACACTAAAGCTGTGGAGTCAGTTCATCTGGAGCGGGAAGACAGAAACATAATAACTTTTAATTCAAACTCTAGAGGTTTTCTTTGTTGCGATGCAGAATATACAGGATAAGAAAATCTTCACCAAACCAAACAACTGTTATTTAAAAAAACAGCAGACCACATGGCAGCCTGTGGACCTCATGTTTCACCCCCCCCTGTTCCAGGTACGTCCGCCTCAGAGCTGTGTGCGAACAGCAGTCACCTTCACTTCGTGTTTGCTCTCTCAGAAATGATTTCATGCACCTGAAGCTGAAGGAGTCTTTCTTCATCTGCATTCCCTCCCTGAATCTGCTGTATGTGTGACTTCCTGTCCCTGGCTGCCCAGAGGCAGCCATTAGCGGCTGGGAATGAGCCGGTCTTTCTCCGCGCTCATCCGAGTGTGACGACCGGTTGGGTTGAGGGTGGGGTGGGGTGGGGTGGGGGGTTCGCGGGTCATCACTGATCCATTCAGGGCTTTCAGAGCCGAAGTGTCGGCCTGGCATGATGCCCCTCAGAGGGCAGCAGTACGCGAGATAACATTTTTCTAAGCATCTCATGCTCGACTGGAGACGCTGGATGCAGGATGGAGGGAAGGAGCAGAGCCGGGCCGGTTAGGCCAGTCTCCAGGGCCGAGGAGGCGATACGGGGAAGACAATGGCGCCGCAGACAAAGACGCTCTCTCTGGTAAAAACCCTTTTCACAGCCGCCGTATTCTCACCGCTCAAACTATTGTGTTGGTTTGCAAGAGAGGTGCTTCCATTGTTTGGTTCATCTTACTGTGGGAATTTAGTGTTTGGCTTCATTTCAAAGTTATTTCAAACCAGCCAAGATGACTCTGTGTCCTCCGAGAGAGGCGGGCTTTAGAACACTGACTTCTGGATGGATGGAGGATGGATGGACACTCCCATAGAATATTTAGTGATTATGTCCTCCTCCTAGCTTTCTTCACTGAGCCTGTCTCGTTTCGGCCACACCGTCAGGAGCTGCGGTTGTCTTCCAGGTTCAGCTGGTGTCAGAACATGCAGTGAGGTTCAGCCTGTCTGAAGGAGAGCAGGCGGAGGCCGGGCTTCCTGCTGCCGCAGGTGGAGATCTCCGTCAGCGCAGGCGGGCAGCAGCAGTTTGGCTGAGGAAATGTCCGACCGAACAGTCCAGTCAGCACAGAGGACGGGGGACGAGAGGGGAACAGAGGAAATGCTGAAAGACACATCCTGACAAGGTCAGAGTGTGAGTGAGAGGGAGCAGGTTCAGAATGTAGAACAAAGATTTACACACACACACACACACACAACGAGTGTATGATCGTACTGCCTGGATGCAAAACACACATCACTTTTCAACTAACTAACTTTTATTGAAGGAGCTCAGACTGGAAGTCTACATATATATCACTGTTCATCTCTCTTCTGCTCCTCCTTTGCTGCCGTCACTGTAACTCTGAACCTTTCTCTTTAAGCCAGATTAGATCACGTCAGCGGTAAAGTATTGATACTGGTGTTCAAGTGTGTTCACATGTTTGACTGAAGTACAGTTTCCCAAAAAAAAGAAACAGAAAAACAAAGACGTCTCTGGACGAAGCAGTGAGGAGTGAACCTGACAGCGTCAGAACCTTCAACACCCACAACAGGCTGGTTCTCCTTCAGCAGGACCGTTTAATATCATGAAGTTACTCTTTGTATTTTAAAATCAGAACTCAGACTTTCCTGTTGGATGAAGCTTCCATATAAAGCAAACATCAGTGTGTTTGTTCTGTGAAGTGATTAAACTCATGAAAATCATATTTTATGGGTCTGACTCCATGTTTTCCTCCAAGCGTTGTTTGCATTGAAATCTTTGATGAAATGAAATTTCCCCCTCGATCATAGCGGAGCGTGTGAAGAAGCAGCTGACATCTTATCTGTTTGCCCTCGTAATTCACTTCAGATCTCATCTCAGCGCCGGTGCGGCGTTAGCCGAGGAGATATTACCCGTCCGCAGCAGCGCCCGGACTCCTGCAGCGCCTCCTGAATTATCACGGTGGAAGCGTCTCGTCTCTCCTCGGCCTGCTGTCATCGTCTTCCTCCTCGGTCCTTCCTGCCAGAGCAGGCTTTTCTCATGAGCAAACAAATGGCTGCCTCTCATCAGGCGTGCGCTCTAACTGGCTCTGTTCGTGACATAACCCAGTGTGTGAATTATGAACAAGGCGGAATCGCTGGAAGTCAGCGGCGCTTTAATTGCTTCTGCGGAGAGATCATTTAGAATCATCTGCTAAATCCTGAGGAATTACACATCCCTCACCTGCAAACACCCAAATCCAGACTTGTGGGTCTTTGCTCTGGTTCACCATTCCTACCACTTGGTTTATGGCGCCGACGCCAGGTTTTCTTGCCGTGTGACTGCAGGATCGTGGTAACCCAGCGATGAGCGGCGTGTAAACCCAGCGAACCCCTCCAGTCAGTCAGGAGATCGGCCTGTTTTATCTACTGAGATGGACGGCTTCTGCGCCACATCAAGGGAGGCAATCATTATGACTAATTATAACCCCGGGCATGTTCAGCTGTGGTTCTGGGAGCGCACATGCTCACTGCCGCTGGAAGACCGCCATACACACTGTGTGAGGTTCACACCTGAAAGATCCTGACCTGGCTTCTCATCACGACGTTTACATTGTGCTCATCAGAACGTTACACTGATGACACTCTGCTCTGAGATCAGTAATATCTCCCGTTTTCGTTTAACCTGCCGTTTATGGTTCGTCCTGCTGGTGTTGTTCCTGTCGCCTTGTCCTGTTTGCTGCGGTGGAAACTGACCTGCCAGATACTGATCTCTTGTAATATTTACACCTCTTCCTTCATGAATATGCATTTTCACCTTCGTGAATAATGAAGGAATCGGAAGTTAAAAATGAATGTTAATTTTCATCTCTCGGTTGGGTCAAACTTCTGCTCGCCATGCGTCCATCTGCCCCGGCTGCCTCGCCGTCCCGCTGCTGTCAGAGGACCTGATGAGTGTTTTCATCCTGTCATCTCCTGCTGTTAGCGCCAGAGCCTCTTCCAGGGGGTGCCGTCTGGACGGGGTCTGGGACAGTCGGCTGGTATCTGGACGGGGTCTGGGACAGTCGGCTGGTATCTGGACGGGGTCTGGGACAGTCGGCTGGTATCTGGACGGGGTCTGGGACAGTCGGCTGGTATCTGGACGGGGTCTGGGACAGTCGGCTGGTATCTGGACGGGGTCTGGGACAGTCGGCTGGTATCTGGACGGGGTCTGGGACAGTCGGCTGGTATCTGGACGGGGTCTGGGACAGTCGGCTGGTATCTGGACGGGGTCCGGGACAGTCGGCTGGTATCTGGACGGGGTCTGGGACAGTCGGCTGGTATCTGGACGGGGTCTGGGACAGTCGGCTGGTATCTGGACCCATAGAGCTTCAGCTGGACCGTGCCAGCTCCTCTTTCAGTGGCCTTCATCACTAAACGGTGTTTTCTTTCGCTCTGTTTGTTTTGGACCACTTCAAGTCTTCCCCAGGGGTTTTTCTTTCCTTCTTTCTGTCTTTTTCCATGACTGACTCGTGTGAACCAAACGCTGAGGACCCAGATCAGCTGTTTTAAGTCTCTGTAAGTAAACCTTGATTTCTTCCTATGGAGAAGGTGGGCGTCTGCTGGGACTCGGAGCCTGGAGCTGCTCGGAGGAGTTCAGTCACATGAAGAGCAGCTGGACGAGCCGGAGGTTCCCTCGAGGCCCGGCCGCCGCTGAGTAAGCATTACAGCACGACAGTCTGCAGGCGTGACCCCGCCTTCTGCTAAAGTCCGCTCCTCACTCTGAGACATTTCCTCTCCGACCCCCCCCCCCCCCCCCCCCGCCCCCCCTCCCCCTCCATAAGTGCTGCTTTCTCCCCTTTTGCATGTACACATGTACATTTTTTGTGGCCAATTTAGAAAATAAGATAAACAACCGGCAGTGATTTTCTTTGAAAATGTTCCTGCTTCATCTGCGCCTCCCTCCCTCCATCTCCGGCCCACAGAGCGTTTTTCATCAGAAAAGAGACGAACTTCCTGTTCAGACAGGACACCGATCAGCAGAAAGTTTGCACAGCTCACCAAAAACTGGAAGTGTGTGTGTGCATGTGTGTGTGTGCATGTGTGTGTGTGTGTGTGTGACCTCACTCTTATTCACAAATGGCAGTATCGTAACACAGCTGAGTTAAGGCCAGGGGTGTCGAACATAAGGCCCAGGGGCAGACGTAAACTACTGAAATATTTCATGGTGGTTATCGCATTGCTGTTGTTCGATGGCAGCTTTAGCGGCTTCAGCTCAGTGCGGCGGTGAGTTTACAGCACGATGAAGGCTGCAGGGCCAAACGTGCTCGAGCGGTTTCTCCCTCTGCCAGCCTCAACCTGAAGACCAGCAGTGCTGTAGGGGAGATGTGGAAATCCAGTCTGACTCATCTGCTGAATTCTTTAATTCTTTGTTGCAACAGCAGAAAGAAAAAGTGCACAAAGTCACGTCGAAAGGCCTTGTTGAAACAGGGCGATGCCGAATGGGACTGTTTTTAATGATTCTGTCTCGTCTTGAAGACGACTCCAGAAACCTTCTGTTCGTTAAATCTCTGGCGTTATCATTTTATTACGAAGCAATGGAGAATCAGGAACAGTTGATTTTTCATCGGAACAGCAAACTTGAGCTTGCTTTGAAAACAAAGAGCTAATTAAAGAGCGTGTGGACGAGGCGGTGTGTTTGCTTTAACCCGTTATGACTGTGGGCCGCGTCTGTATCGCTTCATGCAGCTGTGCATGTTTATTGGAGGTGCTCCACGAGCCAGATCACGTCACCGATTCCTCACTCGCTGCAACGTCTTTTCAAAGCAGACAAACAGCCGATGAGCCAACGAGCAAGGCACGTCCTTAAAATGCAAAATATGTTCAAATGAGGAGGAAATGAGGAAAGCATGTTTTATTAATAATACTATAATATGAGAAAAGTATTTTATTCACAAACGGTTCAGAGTATATACTGGGGGGTTTTTTTGGTTTTTTTTTGGTGAATTCTGATAAACGGGACTGATAACATCTCCCATAAGCCTCGAGGCTGACGTTCAGCAGCTGCTGATACTGATCTGTTATCTCCAGCGCGCACGTCATGTTTGCATAGGAAGGATCGTATGTGGCCGATCCTGCTGCCAGACAGCGCTCTGCTCTGCTCTGCTGCTTCCTGTCTGAAGCCTCAACCACTTCCTGTCTGGCTTCCTGCAAGACTGGAGGACCGATGAGGAGAGGAGGAGGAGGAGGAGGAAGAGGAGGAGGAGGAGGTTATAGGGCAGGATGGTGGGAAAGGGGGTGAAGAGCTGATGTTGAGATGAAGGTGTTAAACAAGCAGGAGGTTTTTAAGTGATGAACGACTGAGTTTAACACCTGAGCAGCAGAGGAGGACAGATGGAGGACTGACATGTGCTGCAGAGCGACAGGAGGAGATTGTTTGTTTGTTTGTTTTTTTGTTTGTTTGTGGGGCGGGGATGCTTGAGGATATCAGACACAGGACTGTAGAAGAAGCTGATGAAGACGCCGGTCAAAAACAGTCATGAGGAAGTGAGACGACACCCACCCCATCTGATCTGTAAAGCTCAGATCAAATAAGATATAGCCTGCTAACTGATAGATAATCACAACTCTATATATTTCCATCTGTTATCGCAAGGGTGTCAAAAATCAGGTCCGTGGCCTGAAACGGGCCCACAAGAGGTTCCAATCCGGCCACACCAGCCAGGAGACCGTCAGCAGAGGTCTCAGTGAAGCTGCCTTTAAAGCCACCTTACCGATACCAAACACAAGCTCTCCCAGAATGCAACAGGAGAAGTTCAGAGGCTGTCTACCTGGATTTCACAGCAGAGGGTTTGAGACTGTTATAATCTTCAGCGGTAACTGAGTTTTTTAAAACATAGATATCTTCATCACATATACTCTACGCCAGGGGTTTTCAAAGTGTGGAATAGCGAGCCTCCCCAAAGAGAAGTCAAAAGCATGGTGGCCCCCCCTTTACCCGCCTACTTCTATTGTCTGAGGTGGGGGGGGGATTGTTAAGAATTTAGCGATCCTAATTCCATTATCAGTACTGCTTATTGGTACGATTCTCTTATCAATTGATTCTCATTGAGTGAGAAATGAAACAATACAAATGGGGTGTTTGCATTAACTCTTTCATATCTTCATCCTGAACAGAAGGAAAAAATATCTATGTCATGAAAACTTTGCAAGGTGCAAGTAGCCCCAGTTTCATCTTTTGGTGTAACATACAGCCAAACTCTGGAGCTTCTTCCTGACGCCAGGTTGGAAAGCTCAAAACCAAATTACACCGGCCTCACACTGGATGCCCTTGCATGTCTGGTCCAGCTCTGCAGCTCTGTCACTCACAAGGTCTTGGTGTGTCTACTGTCAGCTGATGTTGGTTGCCAGATCTGCCCCAAATATATTGTTAAAACCATCCAACAATAGAAAGGAATCCAAAGCTCCATCTCTGTAGAAAATGCATGTTAAAACCGTAAAAACCTGATTTGCATTCAAAAAAAAAAAACACGTCACAACACATAGCCATTCCATCAACCCGCCTTGGGTTCAAAACAAGCTTGATTGTGCAGAAACCCGCCCAATCTGGCAACACAGCCGCTCCGGTCATGGAGCTTTGATTTGTGCAATTTTAGTGTCTTTGACTTTCCTGCAATGAGTAAGAACAACATCGTTCATTTTTCTAATCCATATAATGATTAGATCGCGTTGTTTGTCATATATTCTACCAGAAGAATTACAAAAAAACAATGTGAAGGCAAAAACACGACACAGATTTTATTTTGAAATCACTGATTTAGGAACACGTGTCTACTTTCATCTGGCACCGACTCGTTTCTGTTCAGACTGAAGCAGCAGGGCTCCGGAGTGAGGAAAAATATGATCCTTGCCTAAAGTTTCCGGTCCGCGGCTCTGAAGCTGCGCCGGAGCGGACCGCAGCTGCCCCGTGGCTGCTGTGAGCGCATGCGCAGAGCGCATGGTACGTCGTCACGCACACAGCGGAACCGATAAGCGGAGTCGTTTAGGAGACAGACAAATAACTCTTTGGAATTGAGACATGAAGAACCGGTTCTACAAAAGAACCGGTTGTCGATTCCCATCCCTGGCGTGAGGAATCTCACAGGACACACTGCTTCGGAAGCCCACACGTTTTTTTTTTTTTGTTCTTTTTTTTTTTTTCTCTGTCGCGCCGCGCCTCCCCTGAAACCCTCTGGCGCCCCCCAGGGGAGGCGCGCCTCACACTTTGAAAACCGCTGCTCTACGCTACAGTAAAGAGATGTAAAGGTTCATCTGGTGCTGTTTGACCAGCCTGGTCCTCTGGAGATGAAACTGGGTCAGATGTGGCTCCTCTAATAAAACGTATTTGACAGGTCTGACTTAGTGCACAGACGCACATGTAGTTTGTGGGAGTGCACACATTTAATAAACCTGTTGCTGTGAAAAATTGTAATTCTCTCAAGACTTATTTTGAGCATGTAGTTATTTTCTAACTCACTTCACTGTATGGGTTATTTTCTAAAGTGAAACACTTGAAGAACAATGAAAATGAAAATCTTACCACATTCTGCTTTACAGTTCATGACTTGTTTGCAAGACCCTCTGGGTTTGTGTCTTTTGGAGGAGGTGGTATGAAAGCAGCTCTCCTGCTGCATTGGATTTCTCAGAATAAAGCAGTTTTCCGGTCTCCAGTCTTCCATAACTTGGGTATTTTATCGTCCTCTGACTAAATGTTGGTTTGCTCTCAGCCTGCAGGTTGAAATGGAGAAATCTCAGCTGAACTATCATGACTCTCACGACCAGCAGGGGTGTAAATTTCACCTGGATTATCCTCCATCACACACACACTCGTCTGAAATATCTCTGCAATCTGACGACGCCTCGCCGCAGAGTTCCCTGCAGATGATTGTGTTTCTGCCAAATCGAATTTAATGATGAGAGGAGTTTTCCTGCAGCACCGTCATCAGCCTCAGGTTCAATCCTCCTCTCTACTGCTTTATTTGGAAACTAAACGCTCCCCTCAGCCACGGCTCGCACTGTAAAGCTGATATAAACCATAATCAGTGTTCATATCCAGCAGGTACCGCTGTGTTCTCGTTCTAGTTGTTGAACTAATGGACTTTTATAGACCAGAAGAAGAAACCTGAAGCCTGAACCACGTTCAATATCTTCACATACATGTTAAATGATTGATTAGCTGACTTGGAAAAGAATGATCTAATTAAAAAAACTGTTTATATATTGATGTAAATAAGTCCAGCAGAGACATGTTTATCTTTAATGATCTGCTCTGTGAGGAGTTCCTGTGAATGAGAGATCAGGAGGAAGGAGGAGGAGGAGGAGGAGGAGGGAGGTGATGGATGCAGTCAGGCCAACGTGATGGACGGAGAACGGCCTAAAAGAAGAATGTGTGGTAGTGTGTACGTACAGTACATCCATCTGCTGTGAAGACGTGACAGATGACTTCCATTCTCAGAGGGAGCCAGGCTTCTGTTAGCAGGGTTTCCCCACAGCTCCAGACCCGAGCTCCATCTCCTCCACCCTGCCCTCAGCTGCCCATCAGCCCATCACACCTCAGCAGGAAGTCAGGATGGAAACGGTTTCATCTGTGACTGAATGCACCCCACATATGACTGCAGTCATAATGTTATGGTGTGTAATCCACTGGAAAGTGTCGGAGCTGTTTGACCTGTTGACCTTTGTTGTAATGAATGAATTAGACAGAGTCAGACCCGGTACAGCGGCTCTCCCTCCTCAAGTGAAACTGCTTAAATAAAGACGGATGTATCACTGTGCGGCAGCAGGGCTTCAGGGTCTCTGAGCGCCGTTGTCGTGTAAACCGACGCCAAAAACACACTCGAAACCGTTGTCTGACCGAGGCCTTGTTATTCGCGTCACTGCTTTGTAAATTTCCTCTCATTTGGTTCCCGTTTCTTTGTCCAGTGGTTCACACTGACGTTTCTCAAACGGAGTTCTTTGAACAATATGAAAGCGGCCCTCTGCTGTGTGTAGTTGTGTGTTTCCTTTTCTCTTCTCATTTGCAGCCGGATAAGAGACCCGTCACTGTCTCCGACTCCGCTGCTCCGCCAAGGTCAGGCCGGCCGATTGGGACGGAGCGTGAAAGAAGACTACAGCGCTCAGAGACGAGAGGTCAGACCGGAGAGAGCGGCGGCACAATCAAACACTGGCCTCTGGGCAACCGAGAGGCCGGCGTGACGACAAGAGACGGACGGAAAAATACATAACCGGGGGGAGGGGGGGGGGGGGGGGGGGAAGGCGGAGGGAAAACAAGGCAACCATCTGAAGTGAAATCTTTAATCAAGGAGGAGCGCGGTGTGGGTGAAGCAGACGGAGTGGGAGAGGAGGACGGAGGAGACGGAGGAGACGGAGGAGACGGAGCGGCGCTGATGTTTCTAACATGTTCTAATCAGAGGCAGCACATCAGATGTGGCCTGTTGCAGCGACGCCCTCTCAGTTAATCAGAGCGAGAAACAAAGAAGAGCCGGGACGGCGCCGGACTCCCGTACGCTGCATGGAGAAGAGGATTTGGTGTGAATAAGGACAGAACGGAGTAAACTGTGCATCTGTGGGGGAGGCGGCGGGGCGGGCGGCGGGGCGGGGGGCGGCGTTCTCCCTCATCCTGCCTCCAGCCCGCTCCTGGAGGAGACGGAGGCGGGGCGAGGATAACACCGGAGCGTCTCCCTCGTGCTCCAGACCGTCTGCAGGACTCGCTCCGTAACCCCGCCGGCTCGGGAAGTCCTCTGCGACCACTTGAACCAATCCGAGCTGATCAGCCCAGACATTTACTGTAACCCAGGAGACGCTCCGCTCAGCCCGGTCCTCCCTTCATTCGCCAATCAGAGCGAACAAGCTTCACGCCACTCAGCGCCGGAATCATGACGCCACTGGGGAAAGTTTCTTCTCCCCCCCCCCCCCCCCTGCTGCCTGTGACGAGTGGCTGTGATAAATATTCATCCTGCTGACGCCGGCGTCCTGCTGCAGTGCAGAGAGCCGCGGCGCCGCCAGGTATATTGATGAGCTGTGGGTCTGAGGACGCTCAAACCGCACAGCAATCAGGCCGTCAGGTGAGGCTCTGAGAAGAGCGCCTTCCCGCCAGCGCCTTCCCCGCCAGCGCAGCGGCCTTTGTTTGTCATTTCACAAGCTGCTTGTTTTCTGAGCTCTGCTGGAGGGACGGGGAGTCCGGTCCAACACAGAGGCATTCAGCGGCGTCCAGCGAGTGGTGGGACAGCGCAAAGGCTGGTATGCAGGAGCACAGAACCAGCCAGTCAGATCCGGAGGGGGGGGGGGGGGGGGGGGCAGGATAGTCGAGGTTATTATCCAAAGGATCATGACAAGAATTCAGTAACAGGCTTTTGTCCTGTGAAATTTCGCTCTTCCCATAAGGATCCCTGTGCTCCTGCCTGCCTTCCCGTTCCCCCTTCATCCCCGCTCCTCCAGGGGGACGGAGTTAAAAGCGTGATGCTGGGAGTACTTGAGTGCTGGAGATTCCTCCTGAATGCTAAGCAGCATTATCAAACAGCACACTGCAGCACTGGATCGCAGGAGCTTGATGGGCGGCGAGAAGCCGAGCGCTGGAGCACACGGAACATCCTGACGGTCTGCGCTTCCAATCCCGGCCTTCAGTTTAGGAAATCTGTCCCATTTATGAGGAAATAAAGTCTATTTTCAGCATCTGAAACAGCCTCAGCAGGATCAACACGTTAAAATCAGTCTGTAGCTTCTGAAGTCTCCATTGAAGATGGTGAAACGTGACGCAGTGGAGAAGTGGTTAGCACTGGTCGCTTCTCAAAAACCTTTGACTTTGTGCTTTAGACGCGTGGGCTGAGGGGAGATTCTGACCCTATTAACTCTTTTCACATCATTAAAACAGAATAAATCTGGATCTTTGATCAGAATGAAGGTAATATCTGTGGGAAGCAACATTCACTTACTGAGTTCAAACATTAAAACAGCAGAAGGTTGCTTGCTGAGTCTGAAATGTATTTTACAACAATAAAAACACAAAGCGTTTCATCTGCCCACACTGCTCCGATCGGGGCTGGAATCAGCTGCTGTGGGTGTGAAGGTCGGGCCTGATTGCTGGTGCTGTCGGAGCGACCGCTGTGTGTGTGTGTGTGTGTGTGTGTGTGTGTGTGTGTGTGTGTGTGTGTGTGTGTGTGTGTGTGTGTGTGTGTGTGTGTGTGTGTGTGTGTGTGTGTGTGTGTGTGTGTGTGTGTGTGTGGCGGAGGAAGCCGTTCCATCCTCTGTTTCTGCTGTAATCACACCGAACAGGCTCGGCTGTGCACCGCGCTAAATAACACCACACTTCAGACCCAAGGCACAAAACAGAAAGAACAAATGGCAAGCTTCCCCTCTCTGCCCCCCCCCCCCCCCCCCACACACACACACACACACACACACACACACAGCAGGTCTCCTGGCATTGTAGGAGAGCCACAGCATAAAGATTTAATGAAACTGTAGGGGATGTTGTCTGGTGAGGCTTTAAATGTTTCAATGTTACTATTTCTTGCTGCTCCGGCAGGAAGAGAGAGTTTCCTGTGGTAATTCCAGCGTCAGTGGTCTTTCCCCCACTCCCCTCGCCATCACTATTCCCCCGGGGCATAAATGCATGGATGCCTGCATGATGTAAGCTTTGCATAACCCGAGAGCAGCTAATGCAGGCAGCGATGGGTGCTGCAGCCCGGGCAGGCCAAGCAGCACTGAGGCAGGGCTTCACAGGACGGAGGATGGAGAAAACAGCCCTGATTTGCTGTGGTGCACCTCCTGTGAGCCCGGCTCACCAAACCGGCCCTGCTCAGGCTGAACCTGGGACCGGGCGACAGAGGGACGGGGACTGGGAGGAAGCCCGGCTTGTGCCTTAATTTAACATCTCAGAAAACAGCAGTCCTGATATATCCACCGCCCACGCCGCTCAGCTGCTCTCTCTCACCTATTTTCACACTTGCACTCCACCGTTGCTGTCGGACTGATACACACACATTCACAGAAGTGACGTCAGGTCCCCCCCGGACCCGTAGTCCAGGCCGAGCACCCACAGAGGAGGCCTGATAGGACCATGAACGGAAACACTGCAGCGGGCAGCCGAGCAGCGGGGCTCACCAGCCACCAGCTCTGTGTGTGTGTGTGAGTGTGTGTGTGTGTGTGTGTGTGTGTGTGTGTGTGTGTGTGTGTGTGTGTGTGTTTGTACTCTGGTCTTACGTTGTCTTTGTGGGGACACAGAGCTGTTTACTCATTGTGTGGTAGATCTTTATTCCCGTTTGCAGTGTTTCAAGTCGAGGACCGGGCCGGTCAGAGTCGGGAGCAGTATCCAGGAAATGAGAGTAATTATAAAACAGTGTGTGTTTGAGAGTGTGTGTGTCACTGTGCTCCCCATCTGTCAGCTCATTTGTCTTTCTTGCAAAAAGAGCAGCAGGAACCAGGAACCAGGAACCAGGAACCAGGATTGAGCTTTGGCAGACATTTGATTTCTATGGTTGTGTTTACACAGGAAATTTAACACACTGTACATCACATTACTCACTATTTACAGAACGACGTTAATTGTTTCCTGTGAGTTTCACGATAAAGTGTTCTGGACACAGAAGACTTGGTATCAGCGTCTCCAAACACCGTGAACCCTTACCTCCTGGATGTTTCCGTGTTCTGAAGAGGATGACGTAAACAATCCCTCCATCTTTCGTTTACGTGTTTTATTGAGATCAAGGGGCGAAGAGTTCGACACCTACCCAGCAAACATCAGGTAAACTGCAGACAACACTGTAATTAGATTTCATATTAAACATATAACCCAGAATTCTAGAAAATAAAGTAGAACTTTGGCTAATATTCACTGTAGCAGCCTTTATAACCAAAGTATTGTTCACAACCACGACCAAATCCCCCCAGAGGGTGAGCCCGGTCCTGAACAGTCAGCTGAATGGCAAGAATCAAATCCAGGACGTTACCATGTCTGCCCGACCAGTAATCAGATTACCCAGCTGGTATAATATCCTGGACACTGGAAGAGATGCAAGCGACTGATATCAGGACAGAAGCTCCTCACGGTGCAGGAGGGTTCCACCCAGAATCCAGGCACTGAAGTGCTGCTCTGGCGCCGTCCATCAGAAGTCGCAGCATGGCCTCTGAATGGGCGCTGTGGATGAACAGAGACGCCAGCACATGGATTGTCTCTCAGGTGGACTGATTTCAAAAGTAAAAGTAAATTGGATGTGGCTTCCTTTTGCAGAAGTTAC